>NC_080383.1:32836145-32994754 GCF_014773155.1 Arachis stenosperma | reverse complement strand
CCACCCTGTGACTGTCCTTGTAGGAACCAGTTCATTTTTTTCATTATGAACCACTGTCATGCCTCCCTTTTTGGGAACAACTTGGACAGGGCTCACCCAGGGGCTATCAGAAATAGGATAAATAATCCCAGCCTCCAGTAATTTAGTGACCTCTTTCTGCACCACCTCCTTCATGGCTGGATTTAGCCTCCTCTGTGGTTGAACCACTGGTTTGGCATTATCCTCCAACAGGATCTTGTGCATGCATCTTACTGGGCTAATGCCCTTAAGATCACTTATGGACCACCCAAGAGCTGTCTTGTGTGTCCTTAGTACGTGAATTAGTGCCTCCTCTTCCTGTGGATTTAAAGCAGAGCTTATAATCACTGAAAAAGTGTCACCCTCTCCCAAAAATGCATATTTCAGGGATGGTGGTAGAGGTTTGAGTTCAGGTTTGGGAGGTTTATTCTCCTCCTGAGGAATTTTCGAAAATTCCTTTGCCTCCTCTGGTTCTTCTTGATCAGGTTGAGCATCTTTGAAGATGTCCTCAAGCTCTGATTCTAGGCTTTCAGTCATATTGATCTCTTCTACCAGAGAGTCAATAATGTCAGCGCCCATGCAGTCCTCTGGTGTGTCTGGATGCTGCATAGCTTTTACAGCATTCAACTTGAACTCATCCTCATTGACTCTTAAGGTTACTTCCCCCTTTTGTACATCAATGAGAGTTCGTCCAGTTGCTAGAAAAGGTCTTCCTAGAATGAGAGTTGCACTCTTGTGCTCCTCCATTTCCAGCACCACAAAGTCAGTTGGAAAGGCAAATGGCCCAACCTTGACAATCATGTCCTCTATTATCCTGATGGTGTAGTGGAGCCATCAGCAAGTTGGAGGCATATCCTGGTTGGTTTGACTTCTCCAATCAACCCAAGCTTTCTGATAGTGGATGCAGGTATTAAATTGATGCTTGCTCCAAGATCCATAGGGGCTGTCTTGGTGCAAGTGCCTTCTAAATGTGCATGGTATCAGAAAGCTTCCAGGATCTTGAAGCTTTTCTGGTAAGCTTTTTAGAATGACTGCAATGCATTCTTCAGTGAGAAACACTTTTTCAGTTTCTCTCCAATCCTTCTTATGACTTAAGATTTCCTTCATGAACTTAGCATAAGAAGGTATTTGCTCAAGTGCCTCTGCAAACGGGATCTTTATTTCAAGAGTCCTTAAATAGTCTGCAAAGCGGGCAAATTGCTTATCCTGTTCCGCTTTGCGGAGTTTCTGAGGATAAGGCATCTTGGCTTGATATTCTTCAACCTTAGATGCTGCAGGTCTATTCCTTACAGAAGTGGTTGAAGAAGCCTTTTTAGAGGGATTACTGTCAGCACTCTCAGGTGTCTGATCTTCCCTTGGCGTTTGAACGCCAGGAATGGGTGGAAAATGGGCGTTTAACGCCAACTTTTCCCCTTTTTCTGGCGTTTGAACGCCAGAACTGGGCAAGGAATGGGCGTTTAACGCCAGCTTTCCTTCCCTTTCTGGCGTTTGAACGCCAATATTCCTCTCTGGGCTCTTACTGTCCTCAGAGGAATTTTGAACAGTGGTTTGGTTGTCCTCTGTCACTTGTTCCTTGTTTGGCTTTTTACTCTTTTGAGCAGTGTTATTTAAGGTCTTCCCACTCCTCAATTGAACTGCTTGACACTCCTCTGTTATCTGTTTAGATATTTGCTGTTTTGCTTGATTCAACTGTAGTTCTATGCTCTTATTAGCAAATTTAGTTTCATAGAGCATCTCTTTAAATTCTGCTAACTGTTCTGTCATCAGGAGTAGTTGTTGATTAAGCTCATTCATCTGTTCTTGAGGATTAGGGTCAGTGACTAATGCCAGACTTCCTCTTTTGGAAGGAACTCATTGCTAGAATATAAGTATTGGTTTCTAGCAACAGTGTCTATGAGCTCTTGAGCTTCTCAATTGTCTTCCTCATGTGTATAGATCCACCAGCTGAGTGGTCTAAAGACATCTGAGCTTTTTCTGTAAGCCCATAGTAAAAATATCTAACTGTACCCACTCTGAAAACATTTCAGAGGGGCATTTCCTTAGCATACCTCTATACCTCTCCCAGGCATTGTAAAGGGATTCATTATCCTCTTGTTTAAAGCCTGGATGTCCAGCCTTAGCTGTGTCATCCTCTTGGAGGGTAAAAATGATTCAGGAATTTGTCTGACAACTGTTTCCATGTCTTTATGCTTGCTGTAGGTTGGTTATTCAGCCACCTTTTAGCTTGATCTTTTACAGCAAATGGAAACAGTAATAGTCTGTAGACATCCTGATCTACCTCTTTATCATGTACTGTGTCAGCAATTTGTAAGAACTGTGCCAGAAACTCAGTAGGTTCTTCCTGTGGAAGACCGGAATACTGGCAATTTTGCTGCACTATGATAATGAGTTGAGGGTTTAGCTCAAAGCTGCTTGCCTTGATGGGAGGTATGCAGATGCTACTCCCATATGCAGCTGTAATGGGGTTAGCATATGACCCCAGAGTCCTTTTGGACTGATTGATTCCACTTGAGTCCATTATGGACAAAAGGGAAATGATAATAATTGCAAGGAGATAAATTTTGTTTATTTTTATTTATTTTTTTTTGAAATAACCGAAAAAAAAGGAAATTAAAATAAAATAAAATAAAACAAAAGGAAAATAAAATAAAGAATTCGAAAATCAAAAGGGAAATGAGATCAAGGCAAATTGAGAACTGAATCAATTAGTAAAAAAAAAATTTTGAAAACAGCAATTAAAAAGATATGATTGAAAAATTTTTATGAAAAAGATTTGATTTTTAAAAAGAGGAAAGAGAAAACACAAAAAGACACCAAACTTAAAATTTTTAGAAATCAAACACTAATTTTTTTCGAAAATTTTAAGAGAAAAACACAAAGAGGACACCAAACTTAGAATTTTATGAATCAAAAAGGGACTAAGAACATGCAAAAACGAAAATTAAGAGAGAAACACAAAAAGACACCAAACTTAAAATATGAAACTAGACTCAACTAAAGGACTCTAAACCAACAAAAACAAAATAGTCATAATCTAAGCAACAAGATAAGCCGTCAGTTGTCCAAACTCAAACAATCCCCGGCAACGGCGCCAAAAACTTGGTGCACGAAATTGCAATCACACTTTTGCAATCCCGCACAACTAACCAGCAAGTGCACTGGGTCATCCAAGTAATACCTTGCGTGAGCAAGGGTCGATCCCACGGAGATTGTCGGCTTGAAGCAAGCTATGGTTATCTTGTAAATCTTAATCAGGATATCAGAATTTATCAGGATTGATTGTGAAAAGCAAAAGAACATGAAATAGTTACTTGTTTTGCAGTAATGGAGAATAGGTTGAGGTTTGGAGATGCTCCATCTTCTGAATCTCTGCTTTCCTACTGTCTTCTTCTTCAAACGCGCAAGTCTCCTCCCATGGCAAGCTGTGTGTAGGGTTTCACCGTTGTCAGTGGCTACCTCCCATCCTCTCAGTGAAAGCGATTGCATATGCTCTGTCACAGCATAGCGGAATTCATCTGTCGGTTCTCAATCAGGCCGGAATAGAATCCAGTGATTCTTTTGCGTCTGTCACTAACGCCCCGCCTTCAGGAGATTGAAGCACGTCACAGTCATTCAATCATTGAATCCTACTCAGAATACCACAGACAAGGTTTAGACCTTCCGGATTCTCTTGAATGCCGCCATCAGTCCTAGCTTATACCACGAAGATTCCGATTAAAGAATCCAAGAGATAACTACTTAATCTAAGGTAGAACGGAGGTGGTTGTCAATCACACGTTCATGGTTGAGAATGATGATGATTGTCACGGATCATCACATTCATCCAGATTAAGAACAAGTATTATCTTAGAATGGAAGCAAGCATGATTGAATAAGAAACAGTAGTAATTGCATTAATCCATCAAGACACAGCAGAGCTCCTCACCCCCAACCATGGGGTTTAGAGACTCATGCTGTGGAAGTACACAAGAAACGTGTAAAATGTCATGAGGTCATAAGGTCCGGATACAATGTCAAAAGATCCTATTAATAGTAAACTAGTGTCCTAAGGTTTACAGAAATGAGTAAATGACAGAAAATCCACTTCCGGGCCCACTTGGTGTGTGCTTGGGCTGAGCAATGAAGGAATTTCGTGTAGAGACCTTTTCTGGAGTTAAACGCCAGCTTTCATGCCAGTTTGGGCGTTTAACTCCAATTTTTATGCCAGTTCCGGCGTTTAACGCTGGAATTTCTGTAGGTGACTTTGAGCGCCGGTTTGGGCCATCAAATCTAGGGCAAAGTATGGACTATTATATATTGCTGGAAAGCCCAGGATGTCTACTTTCCAATGCCGTTGAGAGCGCGCCAATTGGGCTTCTGTAGCTCCAGAAAATCCACTTCGAGTGCAGGGAGGTCAGAATCCAACAGCATCTGCAGTCCTTTTCAGTCTTTGGATCAGATTTTTGCTCAGGACCCTCAATTTCAGTCAGAAAATACCTGAAATCATAGAAAAACACACAAACTCATAGTAAAGTCCAGAAAAGTGAATTTTAATTAAAAACTAATAAAAATATACTAAAAACTAACTAAAAGATACTAAAAACATACTAAAAACAATGCCAAAAAGCATACAAATTATCCGCTCATCAATGAGTGAGAATGGTGATGATCCGTGACAATCATCACCTTCATTAAGTTGAAGAACAAGTGATATCTTGGACAAAGAACAAGCAGAATTGAATAGAAGAACAGTAGTAATTGCATTAATACTCGAGGTACAGCAGAGCTCCACACCTTAATCTATGGTGTGTAGAAACTCCACCGTTGAAAATACATAAGCATAAGGTCTAGGCATGGCCGAATGGCCAGCCTCCCAATGATCTAAGATAGCATAAAAATGAAGATAGCTACCCCGATATCTCAATACAATAGTAAAAGGTCCTACTTATAGAAAACTAGTAGCCTAAGGTGTACAGAGATGAGTAAATGACATAAAAATCCACTTCCGGGCCCACTTGGTGTGTGCTTGGGCTGAGCAATGAAGCATTTTCGTGTAGAGACTCTTCTTGGAGTTAAACGCCAGCTTTTATGCCAGTTTGGGCGTTTAACTCCCATTTGGGTGCCAGTTCCAGCGTTTAACGCTGGGATTTCTTGAGGTGACTTTGAACGCCGGTTTGGGCCATCAAATCTTGGGCAAAGTATGGACTATCATATATTGCTGGAAAGCCCAGGATGTCTACTTTCCAACGCCGTTGAGAGCGCGCCAATTGGGCTTCTGTAGCTCCAGAAAATCCACTTCGAGTGCAGGGAGGTCAGAATCCAACAGCATCTGCAGTCCTTTTCAGTCTCTGGATCAGATTTTTGCTCAGATCCCTCAATTTCAGCCAGAAAATACCTGAAATCACAGAAAAACACACAAACTCATAGTAAAGTCCAGAAAAGTGAATTTTAACTAAAAACTAATAAAAATATACTAAGAACTCAACTAAAACTAACAAAAACATACTAAAAACAATGCCAAAAAGCGTACAAATTATCCGCTTATCACAACACCAAACTTAAATTGTTGCTTGTCCTCAAGCAACTGAAAATCAAATAAGATAAAAAGAAGAGAATATGCAATGAATTCCAAAAACATCTATGAAGATCAGTATTAATTAGATGAGCGGGGCTTTTAGCTTTTTGCCTCTGAATAGTTTTGGCATCTCACTCTATCCTTTGGAATTCAGAATGATTGGCTTCTTTAGGAACTCAGAATCCAGATAGTGTTATTGATTCTCCTAGTTAAGTATGATGATTCTTGAACACAGCTACTTATTGAGTCTTGGCCGTGGCCCAAAGCACTCTGTCTTCCAGTATTACCACCGGATACATACATGCCACAGACACATAATTGGGTGAACCTTTTCAGATTGTGACTCAGCTTTGCTAAAGTCCCCAATTAGAGGTGTCCAGGGTTCTTAAGCACACTCTTTTTGCCTTGGATCACAACTTTATTCTTTCCTTTTTTCTTTCTTTTTATTTTTCGCTTGCTTCCTCTCTTTTTTTTTGTATTCACTGCTTTTTCTTGCTTCAAGAATCATTTTTAATGATTTTTCAGATCCTCAGTAACATGTCTCCTTTTTCATCATTCTTTCAAGAGCCAACATTCATGAACCACAAATTCAAAAGACATATGCACTGTTCAAGCATACATTCAGAGAACAAAAGTGTTGCCACCACATCAAAATAATTAAACTGCTATAAAATTCAAAATTCATGCAATTCTTTTCTTTTTTTTCAATTAAGCACGTTTTTATTCAAGAAAGGTGATGGATTCATAGGACATTCATAACTTTAAGGCATAGATACTAAGACACTAATGATCACAAGACACAAACATGGATAAACATAAGCATAAAATTCGAAAAACAGAAGAATAAAGAACAAGGAGATTAAAGAACGGGTCCACCTCAGTGATGGCGGCTCTTTCTTCCTCTTGAAGATCCTATGGAGTGCTTGAGCTCCTCAATGTCTCTTCCTTGTCTTTGTTGCTCCTCTCTCATGATTCTTTGATCTTCTCTAATTTCATGGAGGAGAATGGAGTGTTCTTGATGCTCCACCCTTAGTTGTCCCATGTTGGAACTCAATTCTCCTAGGGAGGTGTTTACTTGCTCCCAATAGTCTTGTGGAGGGAAGTGCATCCCTTGAGGCATCTCAAGGATCTCTTGATGAGAGGGGTCTCTTGTGTGCTCCATCCTTTTCTTGGTGATGGGCTTGTCCTCATCAATGGGGGTATCTCCTTCTATGTCAACTCCAACTGAATAACAGAGGTGACAAATGAGATGAGGAGAGGCTAGCCTTGCCAAGGTGGAAGACTTGTCCGCCACTTTATAGAGTTCTTGGGCTATAACCTCATGAACTTCCACTTCTTCTCCAATCATGATGCTATGAATCATGATGGCCCGGTCTAGAGTAACTTCGGACCGGTTGCTAGTGGGAATGATTGAGCGTTGAATGAACTCCAACCATCCTCTAGCCATGGGCTTGAGGTCATGCCTTCTTAATTGAACCGGTTTGCCTCTTGAATCTTTCTTCCATTGTGCGCCCTCTTCACATATGACTGTGAGGACTTGGTCCAACCTTTGATCAAAGTTGACCCTTCTAGTGTAAGGATGTTCATCTCCTTGCATCATAGGCAAATTGAATGCCAACCTTACACTTTCCGGACTAAAATCCAAGTATTTTCCCCGAACCATAGTAAGATAATTCTTTGGATCCGGGTTCATACTTTGATCATGGTTCTTTGTGATCCATGCATTGGCATAGAACTCTTGAACCATCAAGATTCCGACTTGTTGAATGGGGTTGGTAAGTACTTCCCAACCTCTTCTTCGGATCTCATGGCGGATCTCCGGATATTCACCCTTTTTGAGTGAAAAGGGGACCTCGGGGATCACCTTCTTCAAGGCCACAACTTCATAGAAGTGGTCTTGATGCACCCTTGAGATGAATCTATCCATCTCCCATGACTCGGATGTGGAAGCTTTTGCCTTCCCTTTCCTCTTTCTAGAGGTTTCTCCGGCCTTGGATGCCATAATGGTTATGGAAAACGAAAAAGCAACGCTTTTACCACACCAAACTTAAAATGGTTGCTCGTCCTCGAGCAAAGAAGAAAGAAGAGAGTAGAAGAAGAAGAAATGAGGAAGAGGGAGATGGTGGTGTATTCGGCCAAAGAGGGGGAGAAGTGTTGTTTAGGTTGTGTGAAAATGAAGGGGTGAAGAAGGGTTTATATAGGAGAGAGGGGAGATGAGGTTCGGCCATTATGGGTGGGTTTGGGAGGGAAAGTGGTTTGAATTTGAAGGGTGAGGTTGGTGGGGTTTTATGAAGGATGGATGTGAGTGGTGAAGAGAAAGATGGGATTTGATAGGTGAAGGGTTTTTGGGGAAGAGGTGTTGAGGTGATTGGTGAATGGGGGAAGAAGAGAGAGAGTGGTGGTGGGGTCCTGTGGGGTCCACAGATCCTGTGGTGTCAAGGAAAAGTCATCCCTGCACCAAATGTTGCTCAAAATCACGTTTTGAGCTATTTCTGGCGTTAAACGCCGGGCTGGTGCCCATTCCTGGCGTTTAACGCCAGGTTCTAGCCCTTTTCTAGCGTTTAACGCCAGTCTGGTGCCCCTTTCTGGCGTTAAACGCCCAGAATGGTGCCAGACTGGGCGTTAAACGCCCAACTGCTAGGCTTACTGGCGTTTGAACGACAGCAGCATCTTCCTCCAGGGTGTGCTGTTTTTCTTCCTGTTTTTCATTCTGTTTTTGCTTTTTCAATTGATTTTGTGACTTCTTATGATCATCAACCTACAAAAAACATAAAATAACAAAAGAAAATATATAAAATATAATCATTGGGTTGCCTCCCAACAAGCGCTTCTTTAATGTCAGTAGCTTGACAGAGGGCTCTCATGGAGCCTCACAGATACTCAGAGCAATGTTGGAACCTCCCAACACCAAACTTAGAGTTTGAATGTGAGGGTTCAACACCAAACTTAGAGTTTGGTTGTGGCCTCCCAAAACCAAACTTAAAGTTTGACCGTGGGGGCTCTGTTTGTCTCTGATTTGAGAGAAGCTCTTCATGCTTCCTCTCCATGGTGACAGAGGGATATCCTTGAGCCTTAAACACAAAGGATTCTTTATTCACTTGAATGATTAGTTCACCTCTATCAACATCAATCACAGCCTTTGCTGTGGCTAGGAAGGGTCTGCCAAAGATGATGGATTCATCCATGCACTTCCCAGTCTCTAGGACTATGAAATCAGTAGGGATGTAATGGTCCTCAATCTTAACCAAAACATTCTCTACAAGTCTATAAGCTTGTTTTCTTGAGTTGTCTGCCATCTCTAGTGAGATTTTTGCAGCTTGTACCTCAAAGATCCCTAGCTTCTCCATTACAGAGAGAGGCATGAGGTTCACACTTGACCCTAAGTCACACAGGGCCTTCTTGAAGGTCATGGTGCCTATGGTACAAGGTATGAAAAACTTCCCAGGATCTTGTCTCTTTTGAGGTAATTTTTGCCTAGACAAGTCATCCAGTTCTTTGGTGAGCAAGGGAGGTTCATCTTCCCAAGTCTCATTTCCGAATAACTTGTCATTTAGCTTCATGATTGCTCCAAGGTATTTAGCAACTTGCTCTTCAGTGACATACTCATCCTCTTCAGAGGAAGAATACTCATCAGAGCTCATAAAAGGCAGAAGTAAGTCCAATGGAATCTCTATGGTCTCATTTTGAGCCTCAGATTCCCATGGTTCCTTATTGGGGAACTTAGAGGAGATTGGTGCACGCCCATTGAAGTCTTCCTCAGTGGCGTCCACCTCCTCTCTTTTCTCTCCATATTCGGCCATGGTTATGGCTTTGCACTCTCCTTTTGGATTTTCTTCTGTATTACTTGGGAGAGTACTAGGAGGGAGTTCAGTAATTTTCTTGCTCAGCTGTCCCACTTGTCCTTCCAAATTTCTGATGGAGGACCTTGTTTCATTCATGAAACTTTGAGTGGTTTTGATTAGATTAGAGACCATTGTTGCTAAGTCAGAGGTATTCTGCTTAGAACTCTCTGTCTGTTGCTGAGAAGATGATGGAAAAGGCTTGTTATTGCCAAGCCTGTTTCTTCCACCATTATTATTATTGAAACCTTGTTGAGGTCTCTCTTGATTCTTCCATGAGAAATTTGGGTGATTTCTCCATGAAGAATTATAGGTGTTTCCATAGGGTTCTCCTAGGTAATTCACCTCTTCCATTGAAGGGTTTTCAGGATCATAAGCTTCTTCCTCAGATGAAGCTTCCTTAGTACTGCCAGGTGCATTTTGCATTCCAGACAGACTTTGAGAAATCAAATTGACTTGCTGAGTCAATATCTTGTTCTGAGCCAGTATGGCATTCAGAGTGTCAATCTCAAGAACTCCTCTCTTCTGACTAGTCCCATTATTCACAGGATTCCTTTCAGAAGTGTACATGAATTGGTTATTTGCAACCATTTCAATTAGCTCTTGAGCCTCTGTAGGCGTCTTCTTCAGATGAAGAGATCCTCCAGCAGAGCTATCCAAGGACATCTTAGATAGTTCAGAGAGACCATCATAGAAAATACCTATGATGCTCCATTCAGAAAGCATGTCAGAGGGACATTTTCTGATTAATTGTTTGTATCTTTCCCAAGCTTCATAGAGGGATTCTCCATCCTTCTGTCTGAAGGTTTGGACCTCCACTCTAAGCTTACTCCATCTTTGTGGTGGAAAGAACTTTGCCAAGAAGGCATTGACTAGCTTTTCCCAAGAGTCCAGGCTTTCTTTAGGTTGAGAGTCCAACCATATTCTAGCTCTGTCTCTTACAGCAAAAGGGAATAGCATCAGTCTATAGACCTCAGGGTCTACCCCATTAGTCTTGACTGTGTCACAGATTTGCAAGAACTCAGCTAAGAACTGATGAGGATCTTCCATTGGAAGTCCATGGAATTTGCAATTCTGTTGCATTAGAGAAACTAATTGAGGCTTAAGCTCAAAGTTGTTTGCTCCAATGGCAGGGATAGAGATGCTTCTCCCATAGAAGTCGGGAGTAGGTGCAGTAAAGTCACCAGCACCTTCCTTGCATTGTTTGCATTGTTGTTGTTTTCGGCTGCCATGTCTTCTTCTTCTTTGAAGAATTCGGTCAGGTCCTCTACAGAGAGTTGTGCTTTGGCTTCTCTTAGCTTTCTCTTCAAGGTCCTTTCGGGTTCAGGGTCAGCTTCAACAAGAATGCCTTTGTCTTTGTTCCTGCTCATATGAAAGAGAAGAGAACAGGAAACCGTGGAATCCTCTATGTCACAGTATAGAGATTCCTTGAGGTGTCAGAGGAAAAAGAAAAATAGAAAGAAGAAGGAGAAGAAGAATTCGAACTTTAATTAGATAAGGTTCGAATTGTGCATTGAGAAGGAGTGGTACTCCATAAATAGAAGGATGTGAGAAGGAGGGGAGTAATTTTCGAAAATTAATTAGAAGATTTTGAAAACATTTTTGAAAAACACTTAATTGATTTTCGAAAATAAGAGTGGAAAAGAAATCAAGTGATTTTTGAAAAAGATTTGAAATTAGAAGTCAAAAGGATTTGATTGAAAACTTAATTTGAAAAAGATGTGATTAAAAAGATGTGATTGAGAAGATATGATTTGAAAACAATTTGAAAAGATATGATTTGAAAACAAATTTAAAAAAAAGATTTGATTTTGAAAATTAATGACTTGCCTAACAAGAAAAGATATGATTCAAACATTAAACCTTTCTCAACAGAAAAGGCAACAAATTTGAGATGTTCAATCAAATCATTAATTGTTAGTAAGTATCTTTAAAAAAAGGAAAGAAATTGATTTTGAGAACATTTGATTGAAAGGATATGATTTGAAAAAGATTTGATTTTGAAAAACTTTGAAAACTTGAAAAAAATTGATTTTGAAAACAAAATCTTCCTCCTAGCACCATCCTGGCGTTAAACGCCTAGAATGGTATACATTCTGGCGTTTAACGCCCAAAATGCACCCTTTTTGGGCGTTAAACGCCCAACCAGGTACCCTGGCTGGCGTTTAAACGCCAGTCTGTCTTCTTCACTGGGCATTTTGAATGCCCAACTTTTTCTGTATAATTCCTCTGCAGTATGTTCTGAATCTTCAATTCTTTGTATTATTGACTTGAAAAGACACAAATTAAAAATATTTTTTGGATTTTTACTAATCAGAATGCAACAAGAATCAAATAGCAATGCATGCAAGACACCAAACTTAGCAGTTTGTATACTACTGACACTATATGAAACACAAAGATACTCAAGTCAATAGAATTCAAAGATCAAAACAAAGAAATACATGCATGGATTCGAAAAATATAACAAAAACATGCATTTGACACCAAACTTAAGATGAGACTCTAGACTCAAACAAGAAATATTTTTGGATTTTATGATTTTATAAATTTTTTGTGTTTTTTTTTTTCGAAAATTAAGTGGAAAAAGATATCAAAATTCTTAATGAGAATTCCAGGAATCAGTGCAATGCTAGTCTAAGACTCCGGTCCAGGAATTAGACATGGCTTCACAGCCAGCCAAGCTTTCAAAGAAAGCTTCGGTCCAAAACACTAGACATGGCCAAAGGCCAGCCAAGCCTTAGCAAATCACTGCTCCAAAAGCAAGATTGATAAAGATCATCAAGCTCTTGTGATGATAAGTTGAAACCTCGGTCCAATGGAATTAGACATGGCTTCTCAGCCAGCCAGATTTCAACAAATCATCATGAAACTCTAGAATTCACCTTCAAGAATTTCGAAAAAAAATAAATGCCTAATCTAAGCAACAAGATGAACCGTCAGTTGTCCATACACAAGAACAATCCCCGGCAACGGCGCCAAAAACTTGGTGCACGAAATTGTGATCAATACTTTTCAAAACATAAACAATCCCTAGTAATGGCTCCAAAGACTTGGTGCTCAATACTATGGCATAAACACAACTTCGCACAACTAACCAGCAAGTGCACTGGGTCGTCCAAGTAATAAACCTTACGCGAGTAAGGGTCGATCCCACGGAGATTGGTGGTATGAAGCAAGCTATGGTCATCTTGTAGATCTCAGTCAGGCAGACTCAAATGGGTATAGTGATGAACGAATAAAGCATAAAGATAAAGATAGAGATACTTATGTATATCATTGGTGTAAGAGCTTCAGACAAGCGTATGAAGATGCCTTCCCTTCCGTCTCTCTGCTTTCCTACTGCCTTCATCCAATCCTTCTTACTCCTTTCCATGGCAAGCTCGTGTAGGGTTTCACTGTTGTCAGCAGCTACCTCCCATCCTCTCAGTGAAAATACGTCCCTGATGCTCTGTCACAGCATAGGCTAATCATCTGTCGGTTCTCGTTCAGGCCGGAATAGAATCCATTGATTCTTTTGCGTCTGTCACTAACGCCCTAGCCTGCTAGGAGTTTGAAGCACGTCACAGTCATTCAATCATTGAATCCTACTCAGAATACCACAGACAAGGTTAGACCTTCCGGATTCTCTTGAATGCCGCCATCAGTTCTTGCCTATACCACGAAGACTCTGATCTCACGGAATGGCTGGCTCGTTTGTCAGGCGAGCACTCAGTTGTCAGGCGATCAACCATGCATCATGTTATCAGGAATCCAAGAGATATTCACTAAGCCTCAGATGCTTGTAGAACAAGAGTGGTTGTCAGTCACTTTGTTCATGAGTGAGAATGGTGATGATCCGTGACAATCATCACCTTCATTAAGTTGAAGAACAAGTGATATCTTGGACAAAGAACAAGCAGAATTGAATAGAAGAACAGTAGTAATTGCATTAATACTCGAGGTACAGCAGAGCTCCACACCTTAATCTATGGTGTGTAGAAACTCCACCGTTGAAAATACATAAGCATAAGGTCTAGGCATGGCCGAATGGCCAGCCTCCCAATGATCTAAGATAGCATAAAAATGAAGATAGCTACCCCGATATCTCAATACAATAGTAAAAGGTCCTACTTATAGAAAACTAGTAGCCTAAGGTGTACAGAGATGAGTAAATGACATAAAAATCCACTTCCGGGCCCACTTGGTGTGTGCTTGGGCTGAGCAATGAAGCATTTTCGTGTAGAGACTCTTCTTGGAGTTAAACGCCAGCTTTTATGCCAGTTTGGGCGTTTAACTCCCATTTGGGTGCCAGTTCCAGCGTTTAACGCTGGGATTTCTTGAGGTGACTTTGAACGCCGGTTTGGGCCATCAAATCTTGGGCAAAGTATGAACTATCATATATTGCTGGAAAGCCCAGGATGTCTACTTTCCAACGCCGTTGAGAGCGCGCCAATTGGGCTTCTGTAGCTCCAGAAAATCCACTTCGAGTGCAGGGAGGTCAGAATCCAACAGCATCTGCAGTCCTTTTCAGTCTCTGGATCAGATTTTTGCTCAGATCCCTCAATTTCAGCCAGAAAATACCTGAAATCACAGAAAAACACACAAACTCATAGTAAAGTCCAGAAAAGTGAATTTTAACTAAAAACTAATAAAAATATACTAAGAACTCAACTAAAACTAACAAAAACATACTAAAAACAATGCCAAAAAGCGTACAAATTATCCGCTCATCAATACTCCAAAGGATCTTTGGAGTCAAGAGAGGTTCTTAACCAAAGAACATGCAGACCATTACCACAAAATAATGGGTCTAAGGTCAGTGATCCCGGAAGTTAAATTCGATCTGAAAGAAGACGAATATCCGGAGGTCCAAAAGCAAATTCGAAATAGAGGATGGGAAATTCTAGCCAATCCTGAGACAAAGGTTGGAAGAAACATGGTTCAGGAATTCTACTCAAATCTCTGGTTGACAGATAAGCAGAGAATGACTGGAACTGCTTTCCATACCTTCAGAACCATGGTCAGAGGGAGAACTATTTACTTCTATCTGGACAAAATAAGAGAGGTCTTCAAACTGCCTCAACTACAAGATGATCCTGAATCCTTCAATAGGAGAATGGTGAGAGCAGATAAGGGGTTGGATCAAGTTCTAGAGGACATATGCCTCCCTGGAACTAAGTGGATAACCAATTCAAAAGGTGTCCCAAACCAACTCAAGAGGGGAGACCTCAAACCAGTTACAAGAGGTTGGCTAGACTTTATTGGGCGTTCTATTTTGCCACTAGTAACCGTTCTAAGGTCACTGTCAAGAGAGCAGTGATGATTCATTGCATTATGCTGGGAAAAGAAGTGGAGATTCATCATCTGATTGCTTGTGAGATTTACACAATTGCAAACAAGAACTCTACTGAAGCCAAACTGGCTTACCCAAGCTTAATCTCTTTGCTATGTAAAGATGCTGGGGTGAGGATGGGAGTAGATGAATTCATCCCAATTGAACATCCAATCACCAAGAAGTCAATGGAAGGACAAATGCAAGATAACTCTATCAAAAGGAGGGCGTAGGAATTCCTCCCTGAACTTCCTGAATTTGACTACTGGGCCCACCTAGAAGCATCTGTTGCCAAGCTGCAAGAAGCTATGGAACAAATTAAGGAAGAATAGCAGAATCAAAACTGCATGCTCTGCAAATTGCTGAAAGAACAAGAGAAGCAGGGGCGTGAGCTACAGAAGCTGAAGCGCCAGAAACTCTCCCTTGAAGGGTCAAACACCTCACAAGTTGAGGGAGCATCCACTTCTCAAAATCAAGGTTGTTGAGTCCTAACTCTGTGATAACCTTTATCATTAGGAATCTATTTTAGAGTCATTTAAATCTCTGTTTTTAATTTTTTGTTTTCTATTACTATTGGTCTTATCTTATATTTATTTTTGAGTCTTGTTCTTATTCCATGATTTAAAAAATTTAAAGTTCATGTCTTAAAGCTATGAATGTCCTATGAATCCATCACCTCTCTTAAATGAAAAATGCTTTAATCATAAAAGAACAAGAAGTACAGGATTTCGAATTCATCTTTGAAACTAGTTGAATTAGTTTAATGTGGTGACAATACTTTTTGTTTTCTGAATGAATGCTTGAACAGTGCATATGTCTTTTGAATTTGTTGTTTAAAGAATGTTAAAATTGTTGGCTCTTGAAAGAACGATGGAAAAGGAGAAATGTTATTGAGGATCTGAAAAATCATCAAATTGATTCTTGAAGCAAGAAAAAGCAGTGAATATAAAAAAAAAGAGAGCAAGCAGAAAAAGCCAATAGTCCTTAAAACCAAAAGGCAAGGATACTAAAAGGGATCCAAGGCTTTGAGCATCAGTGGATAGGAGGGCCTAAAGGAATTAAATCCTGGCCTAAGCGGCTAAACCAAGCTGTCCCTAACCATGTGCTTGTGGCGTGAAGGTGTCAAGTGAAAAGCTTGAGACTGAGCGGTTAAAGTCGTGATCAAAAGCAAAAAGAGTGTGCTTAAGAACCCTGGACACCTCTAATTGGGGACTCTAGCAAAGCTGAGTCACAATCTGAAAATGTTCACCCAGTTATGTGTCTGTGGCATGTATGTATCCGGTGATAATACTGGAAAATAGAGTGCTTTTGGCCATGGCCAAGACTCATAAAGCAGCTGTGTTCAAGAATCAACATACTTAACTAGGAGAATCAATAACACTATCTGAATTCTGAGTTCCTATAGATACCAATCATTCTAAACTTCAAAGGATAAAGTGAGATGCCAAAACTGTTCAGAGGCAAAAAGCTACTAGTCCCGCTCATCTAATTGGAGCTAAGTTTCATTGGTATTTTGGAGTCTATAGTATGTTCTCTTCTTTTTATCCTATTTGATTTTCAGTTGCTTGGGGACAAGCAACAATTTAAGTTTGGTGTTGTGATGAGCGGATAATTTATACGCTTTTTGGCATTGTTTTTAGTACATTTTAGTTAGTTTTTATTATATTTTTCTTAGTTTTTATTTAAAATTCACTTTTCTGGACTTTACTATGAGTTTGTATATTTTTCTGTGATTTCAGGTATTTTCTGGCTGAAATTGAGGGACCTGAGCAAAAATCTGATTCAGAGGCTGAAAAAGGACTGCAGATGCTATTGGATTCTGGCCTCCCTGTACTCGAAGTGAATTTTCTGGAGCTACAGAAGCCCAATTGGCGCGCTCTTAATTGCGTTGGAAATTAGACATTCTGGGCTTTCTAGCAATATATAATATTCCATACTTTGCCCGAGATTGATGGCCCAAACCGGCGTTCCAAATCAGCTTCAGAATTCCCAACGTTTAACGCCGGAACTGGCACAAAAGTTGGAGTTAAACGCCCAAACTGGCACAAAAGCTGGCGTTTAACTCCAGGAAAAGTCTCTACACATGAAAGCTTCAATGCTCAGCCCAAGCACACACCAAGTGGACCCCGGAAGTGGATTTTTACGTCATTTACTCATTCTTGTAAACCTTAGGTTACTAGTTCACTATAAATAGGACTTTGTGCTATGGTATCTTTACCTCATGACACATTACACATTTCATACTGTATCTTCTACGGCATGAGTCTCTAAACTCCATGGTTGGGGGTGAGGAGCTTTGCTGTGTCTTGATGAATTAATGCAATTACTACTATTTTTCATTCAATCACGCTTGCTTCTATTCTAAGATACCACTTGTTCTTCAACCTGATGAATGTGATGATCCGTGACACTCATCACCATTCTCACCTATGAACGTGTGCCTGACAACCACCTCTGTTCTACCTTCGATTGAGTGTGTATCTCTTGGATTCCTTAATCAGAATCTTCGTGGTATAAGCTAGAATCCATTGGCGGCCATTCTTGAGAACCCGAAAAGTCTAAACCTTGTCTGTGGTATTCCGAGTGGGATTCAGGGATTGAATGGCTGTGACGAGCTTCAAACTCGCGAGTGTTGGGCATAGTGACAGACGCAAAAGGATCAATGGATCCTATTCCAGCATGATCGAGAACCGACAGATGATTAGCCGTGCGGTGACAGCGTGCGTTGAACATTTTCACTGAGAGGACGGGAGGTAGCCATTGACAACAGTGAAACCCAACATACAGCTTGCCATGGAAGGAGCCTTGCGTGCATGAAGAAGAAGGCAGTAGGACAGCAGAGATTCAGAAGATAGAGCATCTCCAAAACCTCAACCTTTTCTCCATTATTGCAAAATAAGTATTTATTTCATGTTCTTTTACTTTTTACAATTAAATCTGAGAATTATTGATATCCTGACTAAGAGTTACAAGATAATCATAGCTTGCTTCAAGCCGACAATCTCCGTGGGATCGACCCTTACTCACGTAAGGTATTACTTGGACGACCCAGTGCACTTGCTGGTTAGTTGTGCGGAATTACAAAAGTGTGATTGTGATTTCGTGTACCACACTGTATTCTTCAGTGAGGTAAACTTTTTCAGTTTCCCTCTAATCCTTCTTATGACGTAAGATCTCTTTCATGAACTTAGCATAAGATGGTATTTGCTCAAGTTTCTCTGCAAACAGAATCTTTATTTCAAGAGTTCTGAGATAGTCTGCAAAGTGGGCAAATTGCTTATCCTGTTTCGCTTGGCGGAGTTTCTGAGGATAAGGCATTTTGGCTTTGTATTTCTCAACCTTAGTTGTTGCAGGTTTATTGCCTACAGATGTGGGTTGAGAAGCCTTTTTAGAAGGGTTGTTATCAGCACTTGTATGTGTCTGATCTCCCACTGTTATTTGAATGCCAGGAGTGGAAGCTGGAGTGGCGTTAGACGCCAACTCCTTATCTGTTTTTGGCGTTTGAATGCCAGAACTGTGCTTCCTTTGGGCGTTCAACGCCAATTCCTTGCTTGTTTTTGGCGTTGAACGCCAGGACTGAGCATGGTTTGGACGTTCAATGCCAGCTTTCTACCCATTCTCTGGCGTTTGAGTTCCAGAATTATTCCTCTCTGGGCTCTTACTGTCCTCAGAGGAATTTTGGTTAGTTTGCTCATTTCTTGGCTTTTTGCTATTTTGAAGTGAGGTATTTAATGTTTTCCACTTCTTAATTGAACTGCTTGGTACTCTTCTGTTCTGTTTGCTTCAACTGTACTTCCATATTCATATTAGCCATTCTTGTTTCTTGTAGTATTTCCTTGAATTCGGCTAGCTGTTTTGTTAGAAAATCCAGTTGCTGATTGAATTCAGTAACTTGTTCTGTAGGACTGAGTTCAGCAGTTACTGTTTTAGCCTCTTCGTTAATGGAAGGTTCACTGCTTAGGTACAGATGCTGATTTCTGGCAACTGTATCAATGAGCTCTTGAGCTTCTTCAATTGTCTTTCTCATGTGTATAGATCCATCAGCTGAGTGGTCTAGAAAAATTTGAGCTTTCTGTATAAGCCCATAATAAAAGATGTCTAATTGCACCCACTCTGAGAACATTTCAGATGGGCATTTTCTTAGCATCTCTCTGTATCTCTCCCAAGCATCATAAAGGGATTCATTATCTCCTTGTTTGAAGCCTTGGATGCTCAGTCTTATCTGTGTTATCCATTTTGGAGGAAAATAGTGATTCAGAAATTTTTCTGATAGCTGTTTCCATGTCTTTATGCTGTCCTTAGGTTGGTTATTTAACCACCTCTTAGCTTGGTCCTTTACAGCAAATGGAAACAGTAATAGTCTGTAGATATTCTGATCTACTTTCTTATCACGTACTGTGTCAGCAATTTGTAAAAATTGTGCCAAAAACTCTGTAGGCTATTCTTGTGGAAGACCGGAATACTGGCAACTTTGCTGCACCATGATAATGAGCTAAGGATTCAACTCAAAACTACTAACTCCAATAGAGGGTATACATATACTACTCCCATATGAAGCAGTAGTGGGGTTATCATATGACCCCAGAGTCCTTCTGGACTGTTCATTTCCACTTAGGTCTATGATGGAGAAAGGGAGATGATGTGAATTTATTTTATTTATTTTATTATATATAAAAATTTTGGAATAATAATAATAATAAAATAAGATAAAATAAAGATGACAATAAAAATAAAAATAAATAAAAATAAAAATAAAAATAAAAAAATTTAAAAATATTTTATGAAGATTTTCAAAAAAGTGAGGAGAGAGAAAGTGGTTAGGATATTTTCGGAAAAGATATATATTTTTTTAAAAAATCTTAAAAGGATGAGATTTGAAATTTTTCGAAATTGAAATCTGAATTTTTATATAAAAAAATTCGAAAATATGGCTTAAAATTAGTTAGAAAAGATATTTTTTTTGAATTTTGAATTTTATGATGAAAGAGAAAAATACACAAAAGACACAAGACTTAAAAAATTTTAGATCTAATGCTCCTTGTTTTCGAAAATTTTGGAGGGAAAACACCAAGGAACACCAAACTTAAAAATTTTAAGATCAAAACACAAGAAAGACTCACGAACACCTTGAAGAATCACAAGAACAACAAGAACAAAAGAAAGAACACCAAACTTAAAATTTTTAGAAAACCAAAATAAATCTTCGAAAATTAAAGAAAATTAACAAGAAAACACCAAAATTAAAGTTTGGCACAAGATTCAATCAAAGAAAAATTATTTTTGAAAACGATTTTAAAAAGAAGATACCCAATTACCAAAAACATAAACTAACGCTCTAGCCAATTGAGCTATAAATGTAACGTGTTTTAAAGAGATATTTTTAATAAATAAAAATAAAATTTTTTGAAAACTAATAATTTTGAACTTGCACAAGGAAAACACGAAAAATACACAAAATAGGTAAAACCAAAGATCAAACAAGAAAAATTGACAAGAACAATTTGAAGATCAAGGAAAAATAAAGAACATGCAATTCGAAAATTGAAAGACAAAAAATAGCATGCAATTGACACCAAACTTAAAACCTGACACTAAATTCACAGAAAAACTAAAAATTAATAAAGAAAACTAATATTTTTGAAAAAAAAAATTAGAATGGATAATAAAAGATGCAATTCTAGTAAAAAAGATAAACTTTTCCTAATCTAAGCAACAAGATTCACCGTCAGTTGTTCAAACTCAAACAATCTCCGACAACGGCGTCAAAAACTTGGTGCATGAAATTGTGTATGCCAATATTAATGGACTATTTCTTACAGCTTCGCACAACTAACCAGCAAGTGCACTGGGTCGTCCAAGTAATACCTGACGTGAGTAAGGGTCGAATCCCAAGGAGATTGTTGGCTTGAAGCAAGCTATGGTTATCTTATTATTCTTAGTCAGGATATAATATCAATAATAATTTTTATTTTCAATTGTAAAAAGTAAAAGAGCATGAAATAAATACTTATTATGCAGTAATGGAGAATATGTTGGAGTTTTGGAGATGCTTTGTCCTCTGAATTTCAGCTTTTCTCTTGTCCTCTGCTTCACACACACAAGGCTCCTTCCATGGCAAGCTCTATGTAGGGCGTCACCATTGTCAATGGCTACTTCCCATCCTCTCAGTGAAAATGGTCCAAATGCTCTGTCACAGCACGGCTAATCATCTGTTGGTTCTCGATCATGTCGGAATAGGATCCATTGATCCTTTTGCGTCTGTCACTACGCCCAATAATCGCGAGTTTG
The DNA here is from genome assembly GCF_014773155.1 of Arachis stenosperma. Lineage (NCBI taxonomy): Eukaryota > Viridiplantae > Streptophyta > Magnoliopsida > Fabales > Fabaceae > Arachis > Arachis stenosperma. The sequence goes on along the minus strand of NC_080383.1, from coordinate 32,973,741 downwards.
AAGCTCGTCACAGCCATTCAATCCTTGAATCCTACTCGGAATACCATAGACAAGGTTTAGACTTTTCGGATTCTCATGAATGCCGCCATCAATTCTAGCTTATACCACGAAGATTCTGATTAAGAAATCTAAGAGATACTCATTCAATCTGATGTAAACCGGAGGTGGTTGTCAGGCACACGTTTATGGATTGAGGAAGGTGATGAGTGTCACGGATCATCACCTTCTTCATAGTGAAGCGCGAATGAACATCTTAGATAGGAACATGCATGTTTGAATGGAAAACAGAAATAATTGCATTAATTCATCGAGACGCTGCAGAGCTCCTCACTCCCAACAATGGTGTTTAGAGACTCATGCCGTCAAAGAGTATAAAATTCAGATCTAAAAATGTCATGAGATATAAAATAAATCTCTAAAAGTTGTTTAAATACTAAACTAGTAACCTAGGTTTACAGAAAATGAGTAAACTAGGATGGATAGTGCAGAAATCCACTTCTGGGGCCCACTTGGTGTGTGCTGGGGCTGAGACTTAAGCTTCTCACGTGCCTGGGCTGTTTCTGGAGTTGAACGCCAGGTTGTAACCTGTTTCTGGCGTTGAACTCCAACTTGCAACCTGTTTCAGGCGCTGAACGCCAAACTGCAACATGGAACTGGCGTTGAACGCCAGTTTACGTCATCTATCTTCGCGCAAAGTATGGACTATTATATATTTTTGGAAAGCCCTGGATGTCTACTTTCCAACCCAATTGAGAGCGCGCCAATTGGACTCCTGTAGCTCCATAAAATCCATTCCGAGTACAGGGGAGTTAGAATCCAACAGCATTCACAGTCCTTTTTTAGCCTGAATCAGATTTTTGCTCAGCTCCCTCAATTTCAGCCAGAAAATACCTGAAATCACAGAAAAATACACAAACTCATAGTAAAGTCCAGAAATATGAATTTTGCCTAAAAACTAATAAAATTATACTAAAAACTAACTAAAACATACTAAATTCTACATGAAATTACCTCCAAAAAGCGTATAAAATATCTGCTCATCACTTCTCCTTTATTGAGACTGTCTTCTTTTTCATTTTGGCCATAAGGAATAAAATATTTATCAGATTTGAACCTCAGCTAATTTACAAATGAACCGAAATTACTTCAGATTTGAACAAAAACTAACTAAACAACCCCACATGAACAAGTTCAGCAAATTCAAGCGAAACAAAACCAAATGAATGTAAATTAAACTAAGAAATGAATCGAAATTTCTTAAGGAATAAAAGAACCAATAAACTAAGAGATGAACCGAATTAATTATCAGAACCAATAAACTAACAACACATATTCATTCAATGCCCTAATTACGGAGAAAAAAATGGAATCAGAGAAACTCGATCTACTAAATAAATGAACTCGATTCACTAAACCTTAAATCGATCTAATAGAAATACGAGATTTGCGAGAAATTAACTGAACATAATAACAATAGTTTTCTTAGTACCTTGCGGAATCTTTGTTCTTGTTTTTGTATGTTTTTTGTTGATGAATTCAAACGCACCACCGGATTTTGCAGTAGCTTTCGCAGAGAATTTGAAAGATTTTTGAGAAATTTTGAGAGAGAATTAAAATTCTTTTGTTGCAGTTTTGAGTTTGAGGAATGAACGCTTTTTCATATTAGAGCGCATAGAAAAGGGGTAACGTTTGGGGCTTCTAGCGCGTGTAACCACTCTCTTTAATAAGAGTGGGTTTTTTAGGTGTTAGGCCTGTGTGGTTAGACTTGAATACAATAAGGCTTGGATGTGTAGCCCAACTATTGTGCAAAACAACAATATTAATGAGAATATTATTAAGATGATATCAAGCCTTTTTAGAAAGATGTTGCACTATTAAGACATCAAGTGATATGCTCCAAGAATCAAATCCATGAGTGAATGGATAGCTGCTTGGTGCACGAAATTGTGATCATCAATGGCGCCATCAACATGGTACGCTCATTGCAATCTCAACTCTTCATCACAACTCCGCACAACTAACCAGCAAGTGCACTGGGTCGTCCAAGTAATAAACCTTACGCGAGTAAGGGTCGATCCCACGGAGATTGTTGGTATGAAGCAAGCTATGGTCACCTTGTAAATCTTAGTTAGGCAGACTCAAATGGTTATGAATGATATATGAATAAAACATAAAGATAAAGATAGAGATACTTATGTAATTCATTGGTGGGAATTTCAGATAAGCGCATGAAGATGCTGTGTCCCTTCCGTCTCTCTGCTTTCCTACTGTCTTCATCCAATCCTTCTTACTCCTTTCCATGGCAAGCTTATGCAAGGGTTTCACCGTTGTCAGTGGCTACCTCCCATCCTCTCAGTGGAAATGTTCAACGCACCCTGTCACGGCACGGCTATCCATCTGTCGGTTCTCGATCAGGCCGGAATAGAATCCAGTGATTCTTTTGCGTCTGTCACTAACGCCCCGCCTTCAGGAGTTTGAAGCACGTCACAGTCATTCAATCATTGAATCCTACTCAGAATACCACAGACAAGGTTAGACCTTCCAGATTCTCTTGAATGCCGCCATCAGTTCTAGCCTATACCACGAAGACTCTGATCTCATGGAATGGCTGGCTCGGTTGTCAAGCGAGCGCTCGGTTGTCAGGCGATCAACCATGCATCGTGTATCAGGAATCCAAGAGATATTCACCCAATCTAAGGTAGAACGGAGGTGGTTGTCAGGCACACGTTCATAGGTGAGAATGATGATGAGTGTCACGGATCATCACATTCATCAAGTTGAAGAACAAGTGATATCTTAGAACAAGAACAAGCGGAATTGAATAGAAGAACAATAGTAATTGCATTAATACTCGAGGTATAGCAGAGCTCCACACCTTAATCTATGGTGTGTAGAAACTCCACCGTTGAAAATACATAAGAACAAGGTCTAGGCATGGCCGTGAGGCCAGCCCCCAGATGATCTAAGATAGCATAAGACTAAATATAGCTACCAAGATCTGATCTAAGAACTAGATGTCCAAAGATGAAAAATACAATAGTAAAGGGTCCTATTTATAGGGAACTAGTAGCTTAAGAATTACAAAGATGAGTAAATAACATAAAGATCCACTTCCGGGCCCACTTGGTGTGTGCTTGGGCTGAGCAATGAAGCATTTTCGTGTAGAGACTCTTCTTGGAGTTAAACGCCAGCTTTTGTGCCAGTTTGGGCGTTTAACTCCCATTTTGGTGCCAGTTCCGGCGTTTAACACTGGGAATTCTGAAGGTGATTTTGAACACCGGTTTGGGAAATCAAATCTTGAGCAAAGTATGGACTATCATATATTGCTGGAAAGCCCAGGATGTCTACTTTCCAACGCCGTTAAGAGCGCGCCAATTGGGATTCTGTAGCTCCAGAAAATCCACTTCGAGTGCAGGGAGGTCAGAATCCAACAGCATCTGCAGTCCTTTTCAGTCTCTGAATCAGATTTTTGCTCAGGTCCCTCAATTTCAGCCAGAAAATATCTGAAATCACAGAAAAACACACAAACTCATAGTAAAGTCCAGAAAAGTGAATTTTAACTAAAAACTAATAAAAATATACTAAAAACTAAACCAATTATACTAAAAACATACTAAAAACAATGCCAAAAAGCGTACAAATCATCCGCTCATCACAACACCAAACTTAAATTGTTGCTTGTCCTCAAGCAACTGAAAATCAAATAAGATAAAAAGAAGTGAATATGCAATGAATTCCAAAAACATCTATGAAGATCAGTATTAATTAGATGAGCGGGGCTTTTAGCTTTTTGCCTCTGAACAGTTTTGGCATCTCACTCTATCCTTTGAAACTCAGAATGATTGGCTTCTTTAGGAACTCAGAATCCAGATAGTGTTATTGATTCTCCTAGCTAAGTATAATGATTCTTGAACACAGCTACTTATTGAGTCTTGGCTGTGGCCCAAAGCAATCTGTCTTCCAATATTACCACCGGATACATACATGCCACAGACACATAATTGGGTGAACCTTTTCAGATTGTGACTCAGCTTTGCTAAAGTCCCCAATTAGAGGTGTCCAGGGTTCTTAAGCACACTCTTTTTGCCTTGGATCACAACTTTATTTCTTTCTTTTTCTTTTCTTTTTCTTTCTCTCTTTTTTTTTCTTTTTTCGTCTCTTTTCTCTTTTTTTTCGTTTTTTTTTTGTATTCACTGCTTTTTCTTGCTTCAAGAATCATTTTTATGATTTTTCAGATCCTCAGTAACATGTCTCCTTTTTCATCATTCTTTCAAGAGCCAACATTCATGAATCACAAATTCAAAAGACATATGCACTGTTTAAGCATGCATTCAGAAAACAAAAGTGTTGCCACCACATCAAAATAATTAAACTGTTATAAAATTCAAAATTCATGCAATTCTTTTTCTTTTTCAATTAAGAACATTGTTTATTTAAGAAAGGTGATGGATTCATAGGACATTCATAACTTTAAGGAATAGACACTAAGACACTAATGATCATAAGACACAAACATGGACAAACATAAAGCCTACATTTTCGAAAAACAGGAAAATAAAGAACAAGGAGATTAAAGAATGGGTCCACCTTAGTGATGGCGGCTTGTTCTTCCTCTTGAAGGTCTTATGGAGTGCTTGAGCTCCTCAATGTCTCTTCCTTGTCTTTGTTGCTCCTCTCTCATGATTCTTTGATCTTCTCTAATTTCATGGAGGAGGATGGAATGTTCTTGGTGCTCCACCCTTAGTTGTCCCATGTTGGAACTCAATTCTCCTAGGGAGGTGTTCAGTTGCTCCCAATAGTCTTGTGGAGGAAAGTACATCCCTTGAGGCATCTCAGGGATCTCATGATGAGAGGGGTCTCTTGTTTGCTCCATCCTTTTCTTAGTGATGGGCTTATCCTCATCAATGGGGGTGTCTCCTTCTATGTCAACCCCAACTGAATAACAGAGGTGACAAATGAGGTGAGGAAAGGCTAACCTTGCCAAGGTGGAGGACTTGTCCGCCACCTTATAGAGTTCTTGGGCTATAACCTCATGAACTTCCACTTCTTCTCCAATCATGATGCTATGAATCATGATGGCCCGGTCTAGAGTAACTTCGGACCGGTTGCTAGTGGGAATGATTGAGCATTGGATAAACTCCAACCATCCTCTAGCCACGGGCTTGAGGTCATGCCTTCTTAGTTGAACCGGCTTCCCTCTTAAATCTCTCTTCCATTGGGCGCCCTCTTCACAAATGTCAGTGAGGACTTGGTCCAACCTTTGATCAAAGTTGACCCTTCTAGTGTAAAGATGTTCATCTCCTTGCATCATAGGCAAGTTGAATGCCAACCTTGCATTTTCCGGACTAAAATTCAAGTATTTTCCCCGAACCATAGTAAGCCAATTCTTTGGATCCGGGTTCACACTTTGATCATGGTTCTTGGTGATCCATGCATTGGCATAGAACTCTTGAACCATTAAGATTCCGACTTGTTGAATGGGGTTGGTGAGAACTTCCCAACCTCTTCTTCGGATCTCATGTCGGATCTCTGGATATTCACTCTTTTTGAGTGAAAAAGGGACCTCGGGGATTACCTTCTTCAAGGCCACAACTTCATAGAAGTGGTCTTGATGCACCCTTGAGATGAATCTCTCCATCTCTCATGACTCGGAGGTAGAAGCTTTTGCCTTCCCTTTCCTCTTTCTAGAGGTTTCTCCGGCCTTGGATGCCATAAATGGTTATGGAAAAACAAAAAGCAATGCTTTTACCACACCAAACTTAAAAGGTTTGCTCGTCTTCGAGCAAAAAAAGAAAGAAGAGAGTAGAAGAAGAAGAAATAAGGAAGAAGGGAATGGCTTTGTGTTCGGCCAAAGAGGGGGGAGAAGTGGTGTTTCGGGTGTGTGAAAATGAAGGGGTGAGAAAGGGTTTATATAGGAGAGGGGGGTTCATGGTTTGGTCATGTATGGGTGGGTTTGGGAGGGAAAGTGGTTTGAATTTGAAGGGTGAGGTAGGTGGGGTTTTATGAAGGATGGATGTGAGTGGTGAAGAGAAAGATGGGATTTGATAGGTGAAGGGTTTTTAGGGAAGAGGTGTTGAGGTGATTGGTGAATGGGTGAAGAAGAGAGAGAGTGGTGGGGATCCTGTGGGGTCCACAGATCCTGAGGTGTCAAGGAAAAGTCATCCCTGCACCAAATGGCATGCAAAAATGCGTTTTAAGCCAATTCTGGCGTTAAACACCGGGATGGTGCCCATTTCTGGCATTTAACGCCAGGTTCTTGCCCTTTCCTGGCGTTTAACGCCAGTCTGGTGCCCCTTTCTGGCGTTAAACGCCCAGAATGGTGCCAGACTGGGCGTTAAACGCCCATCTGCTAGCCTTACTGGCGTTTAAACGCCAGTAGGTTCTTCCTCCAGGGTGTGCTGTTTTTCTTCCTGTTTTTCATTCTGTTTTTGCTTTTTCAATTGATTTTGTGAATTCTCATGATCATCAACCTACAGAAAACATAAAATAACAAAGAAAAATAGATAAAATATGACATTGGGTTGCCTCCCAACAAGCGCTTCTTTAATGTCAGTAGCTTGACAGAGGGCTCTCATGGAGCCTCACAAATGCTCAGAGCAATGTTGGAACCTCCCAACACCAAACTTAGAGTTTGAATGTGGGGGTTCAACACCAAACTTAGGGTTTGGTTGTGGCCTCCCAACACCAAACTTAGAGTTTGACTGTGGGGGCTCTGTTTGACTCTGATTTGAGAGAAGCTCTTCATGCTTCCTCTCCATGGTGACAGAGGGATATCCTTGAGCCTTAAACACAAAGGATTCTTCATTCACTTGAATGATCAGTTCACCTCCATCAACATCAATCACAGCCTTTGCTGTGCCTAGGAAGGGTCTGCCAAGGATGATAGATTCATCCATGCACTTCCCAGTCTCTAGGACTATGAAATCAGCAGGGATGTAATGGTCTTCAATCTTTACCAGAACATCCTCTACAAGTCCATAAGCTTGTTTTCTTGAATTGTCTGCCATCTCTAGTGAGATTTTTGCAGCTTGCACCTCAAAGATCCCTAGCTTCTCCATTACAGAGAGAGGCATGAGGTTTACACTTGACCCTAAGTCACACAGAGCCTTCTTGAAGGTCAATGTGCCTATGGTACAAGGTATTGAGAACTTCCCAGGATCTTGTCTCTTTTGAGGTAATTTCTGCCTAGACAAGTCATCTAGTTCTTTGGTGAGCAAAGGGGGTTCATCCTTCCAAGTCTCATTTCCAAATAACTTGTCATTTAACTTCATGATTGCTCCAAGGTATTTAGCAACTTGCTCTTCAGTGACATACTCTTCCTCTTCAGAAGAAGAATACTCATCAGAGCTCATGAATGGCAGAAGTAAGTCCAATGGAATCTCTATGGTCTCATTTTGAGCCTCAGATTCCCATGGTTCCTTATTGGGGAACTCATTGGAGGCTAGTGCACGCCCATTGAGGTCTTCCTCAGTGGCGTTCACTTTCTCTCCTTCCTCTCCAAATTCGGCCATGTTGATGGCCTTGCACTCCCCTTTTGGATTTTCTTTTGTATTGCTTGGAAGAGTACTAGGAGGGAGTTCAGTAATTTTCTTGCTCAGCTGTCCCACTTGTGCCTCCAAATTCCTAATGGAGGACCTTATTTCAGTCATGAAACTTTGAGTGGTTTTGATTAGATCAGAGACCATGGTTGCTAAGTCAGAGTGGTTCTGCTTAGAATTCTCTGTCTGTTGCTGAGAAGATGATGGAAAAGGCTTCCCATTACTAAACCTGTTTCTTCCACCATTATTGTTGTTGAAACCTTGTTGAGGTCTCTGTTGATCCTTCCATGAGAGATTTGGGTAAATTCTCCATGAAGAATTATAGGTGTTTCCATAGGGTTCTCCCATGTAATTCACCTCTTCTATTGAAGGGTTCTCAGGATCATAAGCTTCTTCTTCAGACGAAGCATCCTTAGTACTGCTTGGTGTATTTTGCATTCCAGACAGACTTTGAGAAATCAAATTTACTTGGTGAGTCAATATCTTGTTCTGAGCCAGAATGGCATTCAGAGTATCAATCTCAAGAACTCCTTTCTTCTGATTAGTCCCATTGTTCACAGGATTCCTTTCAGAAGTGTACATGAATTGGTTATTTGCAACCATTTCAATTAGTTCTTGAGCTTCTGTAGGCGTCTTCTTCAGATGAAGAGATCCTCCAGCAGAGCTATCCAAAGACATCTTGGATAGTTCAGAGAGACCATCATAGAAAATACCTATGATGCTCCATTCAGAAAGCATGTCAGAAGGACATTTTCTGATCAATTGTTTGTATCTTTCCCAAGCTTCATAGAGGGATTCTCCATCCTTCTGTCTGAAGGTTTGGACTTCCACTCTAAGCTTACTCAATTTTTGAGGTGGAAAGAACTTTGCCAAGAAGGCATTGACTAGCTTTTCCCATGAGTCCAGGCTTTCTTTAGGTTGTGAGTCCAACCATGTCCTAGCTTTGTCTCTTACAGCAAAAGGGAATAGCATAAGTCTGTAGACCTCAGGGTTAACCCCATTAGTCTTGACAGTGTCACAGATTTGCAAGAATTCAGCTAAGAACTGATGAGGATCTTCCAATGGAAGTCCATGGAACTTACAATTCTGTTGCATTAGAGAAACTAATTGAGGCTTAAGCTCAAAGTTGTTTGCTCCAATGGCAGGGATAGAGATGCTTCTCCCATAGAAGTCGGGAGTAGGTGCAGTAAAGTCACCCAGCACCTTCCTTGCATTGTTTGCATTGTTGTTGTTTTCGGCTGCCATGTCTTCTTCTTTGAAGATTTCTGTTAGGTCCTCTACAGAGAGTTGTGCCTTAGCTTCTCTTAGCTTTCGCTTCAAGGTCCTTTCAGGTTCAGGGTCAACTTCAACAAGAATGCTTTTGTCTTTGTTCCTGCTCATATGAAAGAGAAGAGAACAAGAAAATGTGGAATCCTCTATGTCACAGTATAAAGATTCCTTGAGGTGTCAGAGAAGAAGAAAAATAGAAGAAAGAGGTAGAAGAATTCGAACTTAGTCAGATAGAGTTCGAATTGTGCATTGAGGAGGAGTGGTACTCCATAAAGAGAAGGATGTGAGAAGAGGGGAAGAGCTTTTTCGAAAATTAAGTTAAAAAGATTTTTTTTTAAAAAATTGAAAAAATTTTATTGATTTTCGAAAATCAAGAGTGGGAAAGAAATCAAGTAATTTTTGAAAAAGACTTTGAAATTAGAAATCAAAAAGATATGATTGAAAACTGTTTTGAAAAAGATGTGATTAAAAAGATATGATTGAGAAAATATGATTTGAAAACAATTTTAAAAAGATTTGATTTTAAAAATCAATAACTTGGCTATCAAGAAAAGATATGATTCAAACATTAAACCTTTCTCAACAGAAAAGGCAACATACTTGAAATGTTGAATCAAATCATTAATTGATAGCAAGTATCTTTAAAAAAGGAAAGAAATTGATTTTGAAAACATTTGATTGAAAAGATATGATTTGAAAAAGATTTGATTTTGAAAAACTTTGAAAACTTGAAAAAAAATTGATTTGAAAACAAAATTCTCCCCCTTGTGCCATCCTGGCGTTAAACGCCCAGAATGGTGCACATTCTGGCGTTTAACGCCCAATGCACTACCTTTTTGGGCGTTAAACGCCCAATCAGGCACCCTGGCTGGCGTTTAAACGCCAGTCTGTCCTTCTTCACTGGGCGTTTTGAACGCCCAGCTTTTTCTGTGTAATTCCTCTGCTGCATGTTCTAAATCTTCAGTTCCCTGTACTATTGACTTGAAAATAGAACCAAGATCAAATAAACAATGCATGCAAGACACCAAACTTAAAATTAGACACTAGACTCAAACAAGAAACATAAAATATTTTTGGTTTTTTATGATTTTGAAATTTTTTTTGAATTTTTCGAAAATTATATGGAAATAGAAAATAAAGGTTTCAGAATTCTTAATTTGGATTCCAGGAATCATTGCAATGCTAGTCTAAGACTCCAGTCCAGGAATTAGACATGGCTTCACAGCCAGCCAAGCTTTCAAAGAAAGCTTCGGTCCAAAATACTAGACATGGCCAATGGCCAGCCAAGCCTTAGCAGATCATTGCTCCAATAGCAAGATTGATAGAAATCAATAAGCTCTTGTGATGATCAGTTGAAACCTCGGTCCAATAAGATTAGACATGGCTTCTCAGCCAGCCAGATTTCAACAGATCATCATGAAACTCTAGAACTCATTCTTAAGGATTCTGAAAAATACCTAATCTAAGCAACAAGATGAACCGTCAGTTGTCCATACACGAAACAATCCCCGGCAACGGCGCCAAAAACTTGGTGCACGAAATTGTGATCATCAATGGCGCCATCAACATGGTACGCTCATTGCAATCTCAACTCTTCATCACAACTCCGCACAACTAACCAGCAAGTGCACTGGGTCGTCCAAGTAATAAACCTTACGCGAGTAAGGGTCGATCCCACGGAGATTGTTGGTATGAAGCAAGCTATGGTCACCTTGTAAATCTTAGTTAGGCAGACTCAAATGGTTATGAATGATATATGAATAAAACATAAAGATAAAGATAGAGATACTTATGTAATTCATTGGTGGGAATTTCAGATAAGCGCATGAAGATGCTGTGTCCCTTCTGTCTCTCTGCTTTCCTACTGTCTTCATCCAATCCTTCTTACTCCTTTCCATGGCAAGCTTATGCAAGGGTTTCACCGTTGTCAGTGGCTACCTCCCATCCTCTCAGTGGAAATGTTCAACGCACCCTGTCACGGCACGGCTATCCATCTGTCGGTTCTCGATCAGGCCGGAATAGAATCCAGTGATTCTTTTGCGTCTGTCACTAACGCCCCGCCTTCAGGAGTTTGAAGCACGTCACAGTCATTCAATCATTGAATCCTACTCAGAATACCACAGACAAGGTTAGACCTTCCGGATTCTCTTGAATGCCGCCATCAGTTCTAGCCTATACCACGAAGACTCTGATCCCACGGAATGGCTGGCTCGGTTGTCAGGCGAGCGCTTGGTTGTCAGGCGATCAACCATGCATCATGTATCAGGAATCCAAGAGATATTCACCCAATCTAAGGTAGAACGGAGGTGGTTGTCAGGCACACGTTCATAGGTGAGAATGATGATGAGTGTCACGGATCATCACATTCATCAAGTTGAAGAACAAGTGATATCTTAGAATAAGAACAAGCGGAATTGAATAGAAGAACAATAGTAATTGCATTAATACTCAAGGTACAGCAGAGCTCCATACCTTAATCTATGGTGTGTAGAAACTCCACCGTTGAAAATACATAAGAACAAGGTCTAGGCATGGCCGTGAGGCCAGCCCCCAGATGATCTAAGATAGCATAAGACTAAAGATAGCTACCAAGATCTGATCTAAGAACTAGATGTCCAAAGATGAAAAATACAATAGTAAAGGGTCCTATTTATAGGGAACTAGTAGCTTAAGAATTACAAAAATGAGTAAATGACATAAAGATCCACTTCCGGGCCCACTTGGTGTGTTCTTGGGCTGAGCAATGAAGCATTTTCGTATAGAGACTCTTCTTGGAGTTAAACGCCAGCTTTTGTGCCAGTTTGGGCGTTTAACTCCCATTTTGGTGCCAGTTCCGGCGTTTAACGCTGGGAATTCTGAAGGTGATTTTGAACGCCGGTTTGGGCCATCAAAGCTTGGGCAAAGTATGGACTATCATATATTGCTGGAAAGCCCAGGATGTCTACTTTCCAACGCCGTTAAGAGCGCGCCAATTGGGCTTCTGTAGCTCCAGAAAATCCACTTCGAGTACAGGGAGGTCAGAATCCAACAGCATCTGCAGTCCTTTTCAGTCTCTGAATCAGATTTTTGCTCAGGTCCCTCAATTTCAGCCAGAAAATACCTGAAATCACAGAAAAATACACAAACTCATAGTAAAGTCCAGAAAAGTGAATTTTAACTAAAAACTAATAAAAATATACTAAAAACTAAACCAATTATACTAAAAACATACTAAAAACAATGCCAAAAAGCGTACAAATTATCCGCTCATCACTGCTACATATCAGAATCAAGCTAAACAAAGAAAGGATGTTCATTCAAAGCCAACGGTTAATAACATTGATGTGCACAATAACTAGTTGATGAAAAAGGAAATTATTCCAACATTGAAGAAGAGATTTCAAGCTCTATAAAAGAAGATTTCATCCAAGGAAGAAAGCAACCATTCGAGCATAGTTTGATCTAATATATGTTGATTTTATTCCTTGTTATATTTAGTGTGTTTTTACTTCTCTTTTGTCTAGATTCAAGCTTACTTTGAGAGATAAAAAATTCAAAGAGAGTAGTACATACAAAAGCCCTTTAATCTTTTGTTTGAGTGTTTTGAATTCAAAAGTGTGCTGGGTTAGAGTGTACTTGGTTCTCCTTAACTAGGTTGGATTAGCACTTAGGTGATTTACTAAGCTTGGGATAACTTAGATGGTTTACAAGAGTGTGACTATCTTGGAATTGGTGTTTGTAATCCTTAATTATTATAGTAAAAATTCCACTGGACAGGTCACATTGTACTTCGCCGAACCAGGATATATCGTGGTTTTACTTTTCTTCTTCCCAAACTCTGCAACTTCCATTTTCATTATGTTCTGCTACTCCATGACGAGACAAAAATGAAAATAATCTCTGAGTTTTAATGTGCTGCACAATCTATTTTGTTAAACATTAAAAGTGGTTCATTGATTCAACCCTTATTCTCAACTCACTTGGGAACCTTCAATTGGCATTAAAGCCTAGGCTCAAGGGACAAGCTTCACAGCTTGGAGTTAAAGATACATGACAAACAATGTTGTTGCGTAGTACATTCTAACGGAAGGACAATTTAACAATAGGATACTATATTTCAATGGTACCAACTATGCCTATTGGAAAAAAAGGATGGAGATTTTCGTACAATCTATTGATTACAACATCTAAAAATTATTCTCAATGGACCAGACATTCCTACCAAAGTCAATGATAAAAATATTGTTCCAAAAGAGGATATTGAATGGAATGACAAAGATAAGAAAATGGAGCTAAATGCCAAAGCTATCAATCTGATGCATTGAGATTTGAAGAATTCAAAAAGGTATCAAGGTGCAAAATCACAAAGGAGATATGAGACAAGTTGCTGCTCACTCAAGAAGAAATTGAACAAGTTCGAGAAACTCGAGTTGACATGCTTATGAAGGAGTATGAGATGTTTCTTATGAAAGAAGGTGAAGGCATAGATGAGGTGGTCTCTATTATCATCAATAACCTTGATGCTTTGGGAAAGAAATACAGTGAAGAAGAGATCATGAGAAAGATTCTTAGAAGCCTCACCTAAGAATGAAAAACCAAGAGCATAGTAATTGCTGAAGGGAACAATTTGAAAAAAAATCTCCTACGATGAGCTGAGAGATAAATTGCTGGCATATGAAATAACTCACAAGGAAGCAAAGAAAAAGGATATTGTGCTGAAATGAAATATTTTCTCTAAGAATGAAGAATCAAAATATGGTTTCTCTAATGATGAGCTCGTGTTATTTTCTAGATGACTTAGGAGAATGATGAGATAAAAGTGAAAAGGAAAAATGATCTTCTTCAAAGGACTCCAAAAAGGGATCAAACCAAGATTATCTGTTATCATTGTAGAGAATCAGGCAATTACAAATTAGACTGTTCGCAAAAGAAGAAGGAGGACATCAACAAAAGAGAGAAGAAATAGGTTCTTATGGCATCATGGCAGGATCTTGAAAATGACACTGGTGATGAAGATTCTGATCATGAAGTCCAAATTTGTCTCATAGATGATCAAACTGAATATGATAAGATAGATTTCACTAAACTTCCTGCTGAACAATTGCATATTATTATTAAGATTTAACTAAAAATTTTGCTAAGCTTCTTGATAAATACAACTATTGTAAAAAGAAAAATGATGCTTTGAAATTGAAAAATGTCAAGCTCAAAGAGCAATTAAGCATGACTGAATCCTTCTCTGATTTAAAACAAGAAAATGAGTTCTTGAAAATTGAAATTGAAGATTTAAAAATGAGGCATTCAGCGGCTGGCTCAAGTGATGTTCTTGTTAAAAATAAAATACTTCAAGAAAGGATTAAAAACTTAAACATGGATTTAGCAAAGTTTGCTCAAGGTTTCGAAAACTTTGATAAAGTTCTTTCTAATCAAAAGCTTTTTTTCATAAAATCTGGTCTTGGTTTTTGTAGAGGAAAAAAAATCAATTTTGAAAAATAATTTTGAAGCCTTCTTTTTCAAAATCAAAAGGGCCAAACTAGTTTTTAATAAAAATCATAAGGCTGCTTCTAAAAATAAGAATACTCCTTACTACCCAAAATTTTTAGCAAGAAGCAACATTTTTTCCAATTGTAATAGAGTTGGATATTCTTCACCTCAATACTTTATTTACAAAAAATTAGCAGGTAATCATGTTTATAATATTGTTTTTTATTACAATGCTTTTGGACAATCAAGAAGAACTAACATTAAAGGATCCAAGTTAGTTTGAATATCTAAAACTCCTTGAAAGCTTTGTAGGTTTATCTTACATTCAAGAAGAGCAAAGGCATGTGGTATCTTGATAGTGGATACTCAAGACACATGACCAAAAAGTCTATATTTTTCATCAAGCTAAGTGAATATGATGGTGAATTTGTGACTTTCAGAGATAACGGTAAAGGAAAAATTATAGCCACTAAAAATGTGGGTAAGAAATTTTTAACTTGCATTGACATGGTATTCCTTGTTGAAGGATTAACATATAAATTTATTAGCATAAGGCAATTATGTGACAATGATTACATGGTAATCTTTAGAAAAACCAAATGCATGATGATTAATAAAATTTTTAATTCTATTTTATTCATAGCCAAAAGGTGTGACAACGTTTATAGTTTAACGCTGGATGAATTAAAGAGTCAAAATGTAAATGCTTTTTTTTAATTGATTCTAAAAACTGAAAAGTGGATTTAACATAAGAGGTTAGGACATGCAAGCATGTTCCAAATCTTATGCTAGTTAAAAGAAATGTAGTGAGAGGTCTTTCTAATATCAAGTTTGACAAAGATATCACTTGTGATGCTTGTCAAATGGGTAAACAAACTAAAACTTCTTTTAAGCCTAAGGAAGACGTCTCTACTAAACGTTCTTTAAAGCTTTTGCACATTGATCTCTTTGGTCCTACTAGAACTCAAAGTCTTAGAGGTAAAAATTATGGCATGATTATAGTGGATGGCTATTCTAGATATGGTTGAGTGATTTTTCTTGCTCATAAGAATGATATTTTTCAAGCTTTTAAAAATTCAACAAGAAGGTTCAAAATGAAAAAGATTTTTAAAAATTGTTTCTATAAGAAGTGATCACGAAAAAGAATTTAAAAACCATCTTTTTTTAATCTTTTTGTGAACAAAATGGTGTAGTGGAAAGAAGGAATAGAAGCTTTCAAGAGATGGCTAGAGCAATATTATATGAAAGATACATTCCATGTTTTCTTTGGGCTAAAGCAGTGAATACTGCATGCTATATTTTAAATCGAACCATCATTTGTAAACTTCTAAAGAAAATCCATATAAGCTATGGAAAGGAACCCTTCCAAACTTGAAATACTTTCATATTTTTTATGCAAATATTTTATTTTAAACACAAAAGAAAATCTTGGTAAGTTTGATCCAAAGAGTTATGAAGGAATGTTCATTAGTTATTCCATAACTAGCAAAACCTATAGAGTTTATCTTAAAGACTCCAAAACTGCTGAGAAAACTATACATGTCAGATTTTGTGATATTAATGCTACTTCTAGTATTCTTAAAGATGAGATTACAGATAATACAGTGACTACAAATTGCTTTAGGAAAATGTGCAATTTCAAAAGTACAACGAGATTCTACAAATGCTACAGATAACAAAAATTCTGGAGACAACATGGAATTATCTTATAATTCTACAGGAGACAATACAAGTGTAGAAAATCTAAAAATTATAGAATCAACACCTAAACCTGCTCCAAATGCTTCCAAACCCAAAGAACAGAAATTCATGCAGAATTATGCTAATTAATTCATCATTGGTGATCTTTCTCAAGACATCACAACTATATCCTCTGCAAGAAGACAAGACTCAAACAATTTTGCTTTTATTTTAGCAATTTAACCTAAAAATATTGAAGAGGCTCTTGAGGATCAATCTTGGTTCAAAGTTATGGAAGAAGAGCTGAAGGACTTAAAAAAACAAGGTTTGGACTTTGGTTCTCAATTTCAAATGGAAAGAAGGTTACTGGAACCAAATGGATATTCAGGAATAAGCTTGGCGAAGACGACAAGATTGTGAGAAACAAAACAAGACTTGTTGCACAAGAATATTACCAAGAGGAAGGAATAGACTTTGATGAATCATTTGCTTCGATTGCTCGCATGGAGGCAATAAAGCTACTACTCGCATATGTTGCCTTTTCAAGAATTCAAGTTATACCAAATGGACGTAAAATTTTGCAAAGCTAATGTTTAATGAATTTGATATAAGCATGATGGGAGAATTAGCATTCTTCTTTTGGCTACAAATTAAACAAACTCCTTAAGGCATCTTTGCGTACCAAGAAAAATATGCAAGGAGTTGATCAAGAAGTTTAAAATGGAAAACTCGAAGCCTATG
This sequence comes from Arachis stenosperma, assembly GCF_014773155.1. Lineage (NCBI taxonomy): Eukaryota > Viridiplantae > Streptophyta > Magnoliopsida > Fabales > Fabaceae > Arachis > Arachis stenosperma. Next base: position 32,957,050 of record NC_080383.1, on the reverse strand, counting down.
GGCCCTTCTATGCATATAAACATAAAAATAAAGAAGGAGAACATGGCAAGGATGTGAATAAGACACAATATAGAGGGATGATTAGGTCTCTGATGTACTTCATCTTATCAAGGCCTAACATCTTTCAAAGTGTGGACTTATGTTCAAGATTTCAATCTCAGCTAAAAGAATCTCACCTTATTGCAATAAAAAGAATCATCCGATATGTTCATGGAACAACCAACTATGGTTTATGGTATCCTAAAATCGATTCTTTTAATCCTATTGCCTTTAGTGATGCTGATTTTGCAGGTGATAGAGTGGATAAGCAAAGCACAAGTAGGATATGTTACTTTCTAAGCAAATCCCTTAATGTTTGGTGTAGCAAGAAGCAAGCAACTATTGCTCTTTCAAGTACTGAGGCTGAATACATAGTAGCATATCTCTGTTGCTCCCAAGTTCTATAGTTAAAAATTGAACTAATTGATTATAAAATTAAGGCTAAAAATATTCACCTTATGTGTGACAACGTGAGTGCCATTAACAGTTCCAAAAATCCAATTTTAAACTCTCGTACTAAACATATTGAGATGAAATATCAGTCAATATGTAAGCATGTACAAAAGAAAATATTGATGTTCAGTTTGTTAAATCAAATAATCAATTAGCTGATATTTTTACTAAACTCTTAGTTGAAGATAGATTTTATAAACTAAGAATTACTTTGGAAATTTTTAGTGCTTTTGATTTGTTTTGATTGAACTGACAAGATATTTTTGATTTTTTATCTTACAGGTTGTGAAGAGATATTCTGGACAAATGACGAATAAATTGAAATTTTCAAGCTCCCATTCTTGAATGATTATGTGATCTCTGCATTTATTTCAAAAATATTTTTTCCTGCATTAGAACAGATTTTAATCAATTATTTTCTGCATTAATCATTCTATATTTTTTGAAAATCTTTCTCAATTTTTTTTTCAAATCAAATTCAAAATATTTCCTATCTTAAAGGGATTTTATGAACTACTAGAACTTTTGGTTGTAGGTATCTTTCTTTATTTTTCTCATTGATGACAAAAGAGGGAGAAATTAAAGAGACTAAACTTTTATGATTTATGCCTTTTGGATATATACTTGTTTTTTTTTCGGTATCTCTTGCTTTGATATTGGTTTTATTTTTGCTGATATTTTCTCTGATATGTCTCATGTTTTCTACTCTAGTATCCTATATTATAAGCACCATGTTTTGTCTAGCATATCATTGTGCTCTTATTCCTGATTGATGGCTGCTCATAAACAGGGGAAACTTGCTGAAATTCAAGAAAGTCATTCACTTACTTTCTACTTAAGTTAAGTTTAATCATGTCTGTCATCAAGGGAGAGATTGTTGAGTCAAGTATTGATTAATTACCTTGTGATGATAAACATAATTGATTATTTTCTATTATAACTAATCATTATGATGAGCAATATAGGAATAAATTAAGGATGACCAATCGAGCGAGCTAGAATTGTGTACAATGGCAATATTAATGAGAATATCATTAAGATGATATCATGCCTTTTCTGGAAAGATTATGTACTATCAAGACAGCAAGTGATACACTCCAAGAATCAAATCCATGAGTGATTGGAGAGTTGTTGCATATTATAATCAAGCTAAACAAGGAATAGATTCTCATTCAAAGCCAACGGCTAAAAGTATTGATGTGCACAATGTCTAGTTGATGAAAAAGGAAAGTATTCTAACATTGAAAAAGATATTTCAAGCTCTATAAAAGAAGTTTTCATCCATGGAAAAAGACAACTATTCTAGCATAATTTGATCTGATATACATTAATTTTATTTGTTATTATTTTCAGTGTGTTCTTACTTCTCTTTTGTCTAGATTCAAGCTTACTTTGAGAGTTACAAAAAGTAAAATAAGTAGTTGGTGGACGAAATTGTTATTCATGTGTTATTCCATTTTGCAAAATTCATTGCTTTTCATTCCCTGGCAATGGCGCCAAAAACATGATGCCAATACCATGGTTCACAACTCCGTTCAACTTAACCAGCAAGTGTACTGGGTCATCCAAGTAATACCTTACGTGAGTAAGGGTCGATCCCACAGAGATTGTTGGTATGAAGCAAGCTATGGTCACCTTGTAAATCTCAGTTAGGCAGATTAAATGTTTATGGGTTTCGAAATTAATAATAAAGAGAAAATAAAAGGGATAGAAATACTTATGTAAATTAATAGTGGGAATTTCAGATAAGTGTATGGAGATGCTGTGCTCCTCTTGAATCTCTACTTTCCTATTACATTCATCCAATCCTTCTTACTCCTTTCCATGGCAAGCTGTATGTAGGGCATCACCATTGTTAGTGGCTATATCCCATCCTCTCAGTGAAAACGTTCCTATGCTCTGTCACAGCACGGCTAATCAGCTGTTGGTTTTCGATCATGTTGGAATAGGATCCATTGATCCTTTTGCGTTTGTCATCACGCCCAGCAATCGCGAGTTTGAAGCTCGTCACAGTCATTCAATCCCAGAATCCTACTCGGAATACCATAGATAAGGTTTAGACTTTCCGGATCCTGATGAATGCCGCCATCTATCTAGCTTATACCACGAAGATTCTGTTGGGGAATCTAAGAGATATGCGCCCGGCCTAGAGTAGAACGGAAGTGGTTGTCAGTCACGCGCGTTCATAGGTGAGAATGATGATGAGTGTCACGGATCATCACATTCATCAAAGTTAAGTGTAGCGTATATCTTGGAATAAGAATAAAAAAGAATTGAATAGAAAGTAATAGTAATTGTATTGAAACTTGAGGTACAGCAGAGCTCCACACCCTTAATCTATGGTGTGTAGAAACTCCACTGCTGAAAATACATAAGTAAAAGGTTCAGGCATGGCCGAATGGCCAGCCCCCTAAACGTGATCAATAGCCTCTTAAGATGAAGAATAAAATAAAACTAAGACCAAAGATGAAACGTGGTCAAAAGACGACTAATACACTAGTAAAAAGTTCTATTTATAATAAACTAGCTCCTAGGGTTTACATGAGTAAGTAATTGATGCATAAATCCACTTCCGGGGCCCACTTGGTGTATGTTTGGGCTGAGCTTGATCTATCCACGAGCTGAGGCTTTTATTGGAGTTGAACTCCAAGTTATGACATGTTTTGGGCGTTCAACTCCGGATCATGACGTTTTTCTGGCGTTTAACTCCAGACAGCAGCATGTACTTGGCGTTCAATGCCAAGTTACGTCGTCAATTTCCGAATAAAGTATAGACTATTATATATTGCTGGAAAGCCCTGGATGTCTACTTTCCAACGCCGTTGAGAGCGCGCCATTTGGAGTTCTGTAGCTCCAGAAAATCCATTTTGAGTGCAGGGAGGTCAGATTCCAACAGCATCAGCAGTCCTTTTGTCAGCCTTTTTCAGAGTTTTGCTCAAGTCCCTCAATTTCAGCCAGAAACTACCTGAAATTACAGAAAAACACACAAACTCATAGTAAAGTCCAGAAATGTGAATTTAAAATAAAAACTAATGAAAACATCCCTAAAAGTAGCTTGAACTTACTAAAAACTACCTAAAAACAATGCCAAAAAGCGTATAAATTATCCGCTCATCACAACACCAAACTTAAATTGTTGCTAGTCCCCAAGCAACTGAAAATCAATCAGGATAAAAAGAAGAGAATATACTATAAATTCCAGAATATCAATGAATATTAATTATAATTAGATGAGCGGGACTTGTAGCTTTTTGCTTCTGAACAGTTTTGGCATCTCACTTTTTCCTTTGAAGTTCAGAATGATTGGCTTCTCTAGGAACTTCGAATTTCGGATAGTGTTATTGAATTTCCTAGTTAAGTATGTTGATTCTTGAACACAGCTACTTATGAGTCTTGGCCGTGGCCCTAAGCACTTTGTTTTCCAGTATTACCACCGGATACATAAATGCCACAGACACATGACTGGGTGAACCTTTTCAGATTGTGACTCAGCTTTGCTAGAGTCCCCAGTTAGAGGTGTCCAGAGCTCTTAAGCACACTCTTTTTTCTTTGGATCACGACTTTAACCACTTAGTCTCAAGCTTTTCACTTGAACCTTCATGACACAAGCACATGGTAAGGGACAGCTTGATTTAGCCGCTTAGGCCTGGATTTTATTTCCTTGGGCCTTCCTATCCATTGATGCTCAAAGCCTTGGATCCTTTTTACCCTTGCCTTTTGGTTTTAAGGGCTATTGGCTTTTTCTGCTTGCTTTTTCTTTTTCTTTCTATATTTTTTTTCGCAAGCTTTTGCGATTCACTACTTTTTCTTGCTTCAAGAATCAATTTCATGATTTTTCAGATTATCAATAACATTTCTCTTTGTTCATCATTCTTTCAAGAGCCAACAATTTTAACATTCATAAACAACAAGATAAAAAATATGCACTGTTCAACTGTTCAATCATTCATTCAGAAAACAAAAAGTATTGTCACCACATCAATATAATTAAACTAATTTCAAGGATAAATTCGAAATTCATGTACTTCTTGTTCTTTTGAATTAAAACATTTTTCATTTAAGAGAGGTGAAGGATTAATGGATTTTATTCATAGCTTTAAGACATAGTTACTGTTCATACCCTGACCGAGCTCCTCCAGCTCGGCAAAATCATAAAAGGTCCGACCTCATCTTAAGGCTCACGCCTAAAGGTCGGACCTCGGACGATAATGCAAGGAAGGCCCATCAGAAGGAACACAGCCCAAAATCTAAAGGCCGAAAAGGCCTAGAAGAGGCGGTTCCACAAAGATAGAGATAAAACTCCCAAAAGATAAGATAAGATAAGAATATCTTATCCAGGGAAGATCACGGCCAACTACTATAAATACACTGGAGCACCCAGGTATGAGATATATTCCATATTCTACACATATCTGCTTGGACCCATGCTAACTTAAGCATCGGAGTGTCATTGCAGGTACAACCACCCGCCGCTCAGCGCATCAAGCTCGGGTCACGGAACCCCCACCTCGGGTCTCGCCAGACGACCGAGCTCCACGTTTCAGGTAACCCTCGAAACATTGGCGCCGTTGCCGGGGACCTGGAAGTCATCCCTTTACCATGGCGGACGACCCTCTCAACAATGACCACGCTGCATCAGAACAAGAGGAGGAAGTAGACACCGGAGAACGACCGGACAGCCCTCTATCACCACGCACTCCAGGAGGAAACAAACAGAATCGCCCAAAGACATCACTCCCAAACAAGGATCCACAAAACCCCGAAAAAGAAAAGAGCTCAGAAATTCTAGAAGCAGTCTGGGCACAACAAAACCGACTGAGACAACTCGAGGAGGACATAAAGAAGCAAAAAGAAACTGAACAAGATCTGAGAAGGGAGGCTCGCAAACGCAGAGAATTAGAAGAAAAACTGCGGAAAATAGAGGCCAACCTGAAAGATCGGACAGAACGCGACACCGCCCCCGAAGGCAACCATGATCCCTTCACGCAAGAGATCATGAAGGAAAAGGTACCGCGAAACTTCAAACCACCCGACATGGATCTCTACGACGGCACCACCGATCCAAGTCACCACCTCAGCAACTTCAGGAGCAGAATGTACCTAGTCGACGCCTCCGACGCAATTCGGTGCAAAGCCTTCCCCACCACTCTCACCAAGTCAGCCATGAATTGGTTCGACAACCTGCCACCAAGATCAATCACCAGCTTCGAAGACCTAACCAAAAAATTCCTAACAAGGTTCTCCATTCAAAAGGACAAGGCAAAACATGCCCCCAGTCTACTCGGGATCAAACAAGGTAACCAAGAAACTCTCCGAGAATACATGGAGCGATTCAACAAAGCCTGCCTGGACATACAACACTTGCCCACTGAAGCGGCCATCATGGGACTGGCAAACGGCCTAAAAGAAGGACCGTTTAGCCAATCCCTATCTAAACGATACCCGACCTCCCTATACGAGGTACAGGAGCGGGCAGAAAAATATATCAACATGGAGGAAACCTCCCAGCTAAGAGACTCTTCTAGGAAGGAATCAACCTACCCACTCCGAGATCGAGATCGGGAACAGAAGAGAAGAAGAACCCAACTCGGACAAGCCACGGAAGTACCACACTACACCCCCCTCCGAGTCTCCCTGGTAGACATCTACAGAGAAGTATGCACACCGAAAAGATCCCACCACCCCGACCTCTAAAACACAAGAGAGCGGGGAGAGATCGGTCCGAATACTGTGAATATCACAAGCTCTACGGTCATTCTACCAACGACTGCCACGACCTAAAGAATGTTATAGAAAAGCTAGCCAGAGAAGGAAAACTCGACAGGTACATAGCAGAGAAAGGAGAAGAGACCAAGAAGAGAAGGAGGGGAGATAACGAAGATCGGACCGAACAAACCCCGCGAACCCCTGAAAGACACGTACACATAATAAACGGAGGTTTCGCAGGCGGAGGAACATCCAGATCCTCGCGAAAAAGACACCTCAAAGAAGTCTATCATGTCCGAGAAGACAGTCCCCTGCCCGAGTTACCCACTATCTCATTACCCGAGAAGATGCTCAAGGGATAATACCCGGGCACGACGATCCAATGGTGATCACGTTATTCTAGCAAACGCCAACTTACATCGAACCCTGATGACCAGGGAAGCTCAGCAGATATCCTGTTCAAAGCGGCCTTCGAAAGCTCGGACTTGAGAAAAAGAGCTAAAAGCTTATCCCACCACCTATTTGGGCTAGGGGACACCCCGTCATCCCTTAGGATCATCATCTCGCTACACACTACCTTTGGAAGAGGCGAGCAATCTAAAATTAAGCATCGATACATTGTAGTCGACGTCACTTCAGCATACAATGCCCTCATTGGGCGACCAACCTTAAACAGACTGGCAGCTATAGTCTCGACCCCACACCTTGTATGACATTCCCTACCACAAAAGGAATCGCTACCCTAAAGGGCGACCAAAAACTAGCACGGCGATGCTACAACGAAAGCCTAAGCCTACTACATTGTAGTCGACGTCACTTCAGCATACAATGCCCTCATTGGGCGACCAACCTTAAACAGACTGGCAGCTATAGTCCTCGCCCCACACCTTTGTATGGTTCCCTACCACAAAAGGAATCGCTACCCTAAAGGGCGACCAAAACTAGCACGGCGATGCTACAACGAAAGCCTAAGCCTAAAAGGGAAAGAGATCAACACGATAGAACTCGGACGAGTTCAAGCCCGAGAAGATCTTCGGCCACAACCAGAGGGAGAAACCGAAAAAGTCCAGATTGGGAGCACACCTGAAAAAAATAACATAGGGCAAATCTCGAGGCAGGCCTAAAAGAGGAACTCATAAACCTCTTAAGGGAGAATTCCGACCTCTTCGCCTGGAAAGCCTCCGACATGCCAGGCATAACCCCGATCTGATGTGCCATAAGCTATCAGTGTACCGGGATCCCGACCTGTCCAACAAAGACGCAGGAAGCTCGGGCCCGAACGCATGCAAGCAATAGAAGAACAAGTACAAGCACTACTAGATGCAGGATTCTTAGGGAAGTAAAATACCCCTATGGCTCGCAAACGTGGTCCTGGTAAAAAAGCCCAATGGAAAATGGAGGATGTGCGTCGACTACACGGATCTCAACAGAGCCTGCCCCAAAGATCCATATCCACTACCGAACATCGACGCCTTAGTAGACGCAGCCTCAGGCTACAGATACCTTTCCTTCATGGACGCATACTCGGGATACAATCAAATCCGATGTACGGGCCCGACCAAGAAAAACCTCGTTCATAACCCCAAGGGCAAACTACTGCTACGTAGTAATGCCCTTCGGGCTGAAGAACGCAGGGGCAACCTACCAGAGGCTAATGAACAAAGTGTTCTCAGAGCACATCGGACTACAGCTGGAGGTGTACGTCGACGACATGCTGGTTAAGACACAAGAAGACAGAAACTTGCTGTCCGACCTCACCAGTGTCTTCGGCACCCTCAGAAAACACAACATGAGACTTAACCCGACAAAGTGCACCTTTGCCGCAGAAGCCGGGAAGTTCTTAGGTTTCATGCTGACTCAAAGGGGCATCGAAGCGAATCCAGACAAATGCCAAGCAATACTCAATATGAAGAGCCCGACGTGTGTCAAAGAAGTCCAACAACTAAATGGAAGGCTAGCCGCCCTATCAAGATTCTTGGCAGGATCAGCAATAAAATCACTACCTCTCTACTCACTCCTAAAGAAAGGGAAACCCTTCTCATGGACCCCGGAGTGCGAAAAAGCCTTTCAAGAATTCAAGGAATTCCTCGGGCAGCCACCAATCCTAACCCGACCTCTAAAAGGAGAAGAACTCGTACTATACCTCTCGGTTGGAAATCGAGCAATCGCTTCAGCATTAATACGAGAAAATGACCAAGGACAACACCCCATATACTTTGTAAGCAAGGCACTACAAGGGGCCGAATTAAACTATCAGAAGATAGAAAAATTCGCCTACGCCCTAGTGTTCACAGCTCGAAGGCTCCGTCCCTACTTTCAAGCCCACACCATCAAAGTCCGGACAAACCAACCCATGAGACACATCCTGCAAAAAACAGACCTGGCAGGACGAATACCACAATGGGCGGTGGAACTGTCCGAGTTCGACCTCAACTATGAAGCCCGGACTGCCATAAAGTCTCAGTATCTAGCCGACTTCGTCGCAGAATACACTGAGACCCCTGGGACCCCACTCTCATGGAACCTGTACGTCGACGGATCCTCAAACAAAACAGGAAGTGGAGCCGGAGTTATACTCGAAAGCGACCAAGGAACGCGGATAGAACTATCCCTAAAATTCGAGTTCCAAGCTTCGAACAACCAAGCCGAGTACGAAGCCCTACTAGCAGGCCTAAAGCTAGCCGAAGAGGTCGGAGCCCAGAAAATCACGATCTTTAGCGACTCCCAGGTCATCACATCACAAGTAAATGGAAGTTACCAGGCCAAAGACCCAACTATGAAAAAATACCTGGACCAAACACAGGCACAATTGCGCCACTTTTCAGAAATACAAATCCAGCACATACCTCGGGAACAAAACGCCCGGGCAGACGCCCTCTCAAAGCTCGCGAGCACCAAACCCGGAGGCAACAATAGAAGTCTCCTCTAGGAGACCTTACAATCTCCCTCTGTGATAAGAGAGGAAGAAACGCTGAATATATCCAACCAACAGCAAGGATGGATGACCCCCATACTCAATTACCTGAAGTCGGGAACTCTTCCCACCGAAAGAAAGGAAGCTAAAAGACTCACGAAAGACGCCCAGAATTATACACTAATACACGACATATTATACAGAAGAGGATTCTCGAACCCCCTCCTTAGGTGCGTCCCGACCTCAGAAACAAAGAGCGTCCTTGAAGAAGTCCACGGAGGCATGTGTGGGAACCATCTCGGAGCTCGGGCATTATCCAAGAAAATAGTCCGAGCCGGGTTCTACTGGCCGACCTTGCAAAGAGACGCAACGGAATTTGTGAAAATATGCCCTCCCTGTCAAAAACACGCCAATTTTCACAAAGCACCACCCGAAGACCTTATCAGCATCACCGCACCATGGCCCTTCGCAAAATGGGGACTCGACCTACTCGGCCCATTCCCACAAGGACCGGGCAAGTCAAATACCTCATAGTAGGGGTCGACTACTTCACAAAGTGGATCGAAGCTGAACCCTTAGCCACCATTACGGCTCAGAAAAGCCGCAAATTCCTATACAAAAACATTGTCACAAGGTTCGGAGTCCCCTATTCCATCACAACAGACAACGGGACACAGTTCACGGACACAAGTTTCCAGAACTTAGTGGCCGAACTAAAAATCAAACAGCAATTCACATCAGTCGAGCACCCACAAGCCAATGGACAAGCAGAGGCTGCAAATAAAGTCATCTTGGCCGGGTTAAAACGAAGACTCCAAGAGGCCAAAGGGGCATGGGCCGAAGAGCTCCCCCAGGTGCTATGGGCATATCGGACAACCCCACACTCTACAACAGGAGAATCGCCATTCCGACTAGCTTACGGGATGGAGGCAATGATTCCTGTCGAAATAGATGAAGGGTCGCCCAGAATCATCTTCTACAACGAAGGAGGCAACCCACAGGCACAAAGGGACGAACTCGACCTCCTCCCCGAGGTCCGAGAAAGAGCCCGAATCCGAGAAGAAGCCCTAAAGCGACGAACGGCCCTCAGATACAATCAGAAGGTAATAAAGCGAAGCTTCTCCATTCACGACCTGATTCTAATCCGAAATGACATCGGAACACAAAAGTCGGGAGAAGGAAAGCTAGCTGCAAATTGGAAAGGACCCTACAAGGTAACAGAAGTCTTAGGGACAGGCTACTACAAAATATCCGACCTAGAAGGCAATGAGCTGCCCAGAGCCTGGCACGCCTGTAATCTAAGGCGGTACTACAGCTAGAAAAACTTAACCCGAGGTGTACTCTTTTTCCCTACAAGGGTTTTTTAATGAGACACCCGGTTAAGTAAGATACCCGACCTAGTCAAAGGGTAAACACTCTGTAAATATCCTTTTTTTTTTAATACTAATCAAATTTCTCTATTTTCTTTTCCTCTTCCTCATGATGAAACAAATCCTAGAAAGTACCCCACCAAGGCGCATTAATTTATGCTCGGCAAAACGCAAAAAATCATTTGCCAAGAGACCATACAAGGTCGGCAAAGATAAAGTGACGAGGTTCAAATTAATGTGAGAAGTTATAAAGTAACTCTGAAAAGGCTCAAAAGGCCAAATAAAAAGAGATTACAAAAATAACTTAAAAAGGCCGACCAACGACAAAGTCGGACCCAACAAAAAGGAGGTACTCGAGCACCCGAGGTCCAAGAAAAAGCTCGGACCCAAGAAAGAAGCCTTAAAACGGCGGAAACCAAGATTTCGAAAAACGCTTACTAAAAAGTTGCTTTACAAAAAACAACTAAAAAGTACAAGCGAAAGAACGAAATCGAAGGAAGTTTCGAAAACGCTTACTAAAAAGTTGCTTTACAAAAACAACTAAAAAGTACAAAGCGAAAGAACGAAACCAAAGGCAAAAGTTCCAAACACTTACTAAAAAGTTGCTTTACAAAAACAACTAAAAAGTACAAAGCGAAAGAACGAAACCAAAGGCAAAAGTTCCAAACGCTTACTAAAAAGTTGCTTTACAAAAACAACTAAAAAGTACAAAGCGAAAGAACGAAACCAAAGGCGAAAGTTCCAAGCGCTAGCTAAAAAGTTGTTATCCAAAAACAACTAAAAAGCGTAAAAGCGAAACAAAAAGCCAAAACGCGAACAAAAACACCGCATAAATAAGCTAAAAAGTTACTACAAGTAGCTAATAAGCAAAAAGGTGTCCAAAGCGTTCACAGAAACCATCCAAAAACAAAAGAGCCCACAGGTCGGGCAAAACACCAAAAATAAAAGATTACAGAGGATCAAGGCCCTTTCCGGACTCCACATCAACAGCAGGCTGCGGAGGAAACATAGATATCGGGACTGCATCGACGGCAACGTCATCCCGGTTTGAAACCTCCACGCCAGATCCATTCCCGACCAAAGGTGAAGTCGGGTTCTCAACTGGAACACTGGGATCGGACATCGGAACCTCATCCTCGCTAGGAGCAGGAACAATCTTTCCCTCCACAACGACGTTATCCGTACTGAATAAGCTCAGATCTAGGTCGGGAGCAAGTACTCGGACCTGAGCCTTCAAATTCTCAAACATAGCATCCATACCCTTGGCCACATGACCTTCTAGCTCGTAAAAATCATCCCGAGCAGATTGCAACTTCTCCTTTGTCTCCACAAGCTCGGCATATAACCGAGTATAATTCTCCGTCGCAACCTTCGCCATCTCCTCAGACGTCTTCGCTGCCGCCACAGCCGCGGTGGCTTTAGTCTTCTCTTTCTCCAGGGAGGCCTCCAACTCAGTAATCCTGGCAGCCTTCAGCTGACTAATCTTATCAAGCTCAGACTGAGCCTTCTCAAGTCGGGAGCTGGTCGCACCAATGGGGGATTTCTTGAACTCCCGGGCAATAGCGGCATGAAGACTAGCCATCCGAACACAGCTCCGCGCCATATACTGAAAATGATGCTCCATAGACACATCATCAGTAGAAATAAAGGTCTGAGGGAGGATATGCTGCTCAATCCAACCAAGAGCATCAAAGTCCTTATCATTGAAACCGGCAAGCTCTTGGGAGGTCTTCTGCTTCTTGGGAGGAGGACCCGAGAACGGAGGAGGAGAAGAAGTAGCAGGCCCAGAGGTCGGAGGATCCTGACTTACAGCTCGGAACTGAGGAGTCGGAATAGTCTTCGACCGAGTCTGAACACCCACAGTAGTCTTCTGCGGAGAAGATCGGGCAGAAGCCTCCCCGGCCTCGATATTCCGAGCAGCCACCGACTTCTTCGTCCGACGAAGGAATTTCATGGAATCCGCCTGAGAAGACATCTCTGCAAGAAATACAGAAAGGATTACCACAACAGAAATTCCACCAAAAACAAGCAAAATACTAAAAAAGATGAATTTCGAAAGAGGTCGGGAACTACCTAACTCGGAACGGAGAAGGCTTGGATCTCCCAACATTTTCTTCGTGTCCAAGTGAGGCGCCCGACCCCATAAACTGCTCACCACACCCACAAAAGCCTGCTCCACCTCATCTAGACTCTCAAAGGTATACTTAACAGACACTACATTCTCCTGCCAACAAAGAGGAAAAGAAGGCTCCCCACTCTCATCTAGAAAGAAAGGTCGGACGTCTCCAGCAGCCCGGACCTTGAAATAAAAGTTCTTAAAATCGTGAAAAGACTCATCATACAGGGTACAAAACTTCCTCCCCTGGTTAGCCCTAAAGGAGACCCAAGATACCTTCCCTCCACCCGAACCCGGCTTCGTCAACACAAACAAATAGGAAAAAAGGGAAATAGAGGGAGAGACACCCAGAAACTGACACAAAAGTTGAAACAGCTTTAAAAATGCCCAAGAATTTGGATGGAGCTGCGTAGGGGCAAGGTTACAAGACCACAACACCTCGGACTCCAGGTCGGTAAAAGGAAGTCGGACACTCAGCTTAGAGAAAAAACAATCATAAGCGTAAAAGAAGAGCTTCTCGGAACTATCTAAAGGCGGGAAGCAAACTCTCTCCTCGGAATCCGGGGCTACTAATTCATAATCCCTCTCAGACTCTCTATCTTCACATATGCTACATTGCCTACGAAACCTAGCTAAGTACTCAGAATCTACCACAGAAGGGACTTTTAGAGGAACAGGATCTACCCAACCAAGACCACTCGGAATCTTGGTCGACATCGCTTGAAGAACCTTTCGAGACATAAAAATCTTGCCTACAAAGAAAAATACAAACAGCAAGCAAAAATCATAAAGCAGACGGCGAAAACCCATTTCAGCAAAGCAAGAAACAAAGATCTTTTAGAAAGAAAATGCAGCAACCCGAAACGAAATACCAGAGAAAAGAACCCCCCCCATACAAACAAAGCAAAGTGATGGCGGCGCCTCTTTTCGGGGCAACCCAGGCATAGAGAAAAAGAAACAAACAAAGAGCCACACAAAAAGAAACAGAAGCATATGTGCACAAGAAAAGAGATGAGGAAAAAACCTGGAAGAAGGAAGCGAGGACGACGAGCTCCAAGACAAGGAGAACGGAACGACGGCGCAGAGGAAACCCCGGAAAAGCACGCGAAAAAATTCGGAGAAGAAGAGCAAAGAGAAAAGCGATGCTCGAAAAAGGAAATGGCGAAACTTAAAAAAACAAAGAAGGGAACAGAATAAACGAAAGGAAGGGAGCAAATAAATAATACCGTCACAGAGCCCGAACGGAAATCGAGGAGAAACGGTAAAATGCAATAAATGAAGGAACGGTCATTTTGAATTTTGAAAAGACTACTATGCCCGAGCTCGACCTCCCAAAAAAGGACGAACTCGGGCAGGGGCACTGTTCATACCCTGACCGAGCTCCTCCAGCTCGGCAAAATCATAAAAGGTCCGACCTCATCTTAAGGCTCACGCCTAAAGGTCGGACCTCGGACGATAATGCAAGGAAGGCCCATCAGAAGGAACACAGCCCAAAATCTAAAGGCCGAAAAGGCCTAGAAGAGGCGGTTCCACAAAGATAGAGATAAAACTCCCAAAAGATAAGATAAGATAAGAATATCTTATCCAGGGAAGATCACGGCCAACTACTATAAATACACTGGAGCACCCAGGTATGAGATATATTCCATATTCTACACATATCTGCTTGGACCCATGCTAACTTAAGCATCGGAGTGTCATTGCAGGTACAACCACCCGCCGCTCAGCGCATCAAGCTCGGGTCACGGAACCCCCACCTCGGGTCTCGCCAGACGACCGAGCTCCACGTTTCAGGTAACCCTCGGAACAGTTACTACATACTAATGATCATGAAGTAGAGACACAAAACATAGATAAACATAACATAGAAATCGAAAAACAGAAAGAAATAAGAACAAGGAATGAATTCACCTTAGTGGCGTCTTCTTCTTGAAGGACCAATGATGTTTTTAAGCTCTTCTATGTCCCTTCCTTGCCTTTGTTGCTCCTCCCTCATTGCTCTTTGATCTTCTCTTATCTCTTGGAGAATGATGGAGTGCTCATGATGTTCCACCCTTAATTGTTCAACATTGTGGCTCAAATCTTCTAAGGAGATGTTGAGTTGTTCCCAATAGTTGTTGGGAGGAAAGTGCATCCCTTGAGGCATCTCAGGGATGTCTTGATGATGAGCTTCCTCATGCATCTCTTGAGAACCGTGAAGGGTCTCTCTTGCTTGCTCCATCCTTTTCTTGGTGATGGGCTTATCCTCTTCAATGAGGATGTCTCCTTCTATGATAACTCCAGCTGAGTAACATAGATGGCAAATAAGGTGAGGAAAAGCTAGCCTTGCCATGGGTGAGGGCTTGTCGGCTATTTTGTAGATTTCATTGGAGATGACCTCATGAACTTCTACTTCCTCTCCAATCATGATGCCATGAATCATGATGACCCGATCCACAGTAACTTCAGATCGGTTGCTAGTAGGAATGATGGAGCGTTGAATGAACTCCAACCATCCTCTAGCCACAGGCTTGAGGTCCAGTCTTCTCAGTTGGACTGGCTTGCTTTTGGAGTCTCTCTTCCATTGAGCTCCTTCCACACATATGTCCATAAGGACTTGGTCCAACCTTTGATTAAAGTTGACCCTTCTAGTGTAGGGGCGTTCATCTCCTTGCATCATGGGCAAGTGAAACGCCAACCTCACATTTTCCGGACTAAAATCTAAGTATTTCCCCTGAACTATTGTGAGATAATTCTTTGGACTCGGGTTCATACTTTGATCATGGTTCCTAGTGATCCATGCATTGGCATAGAACTCTTGAACCATTAAGATTCCGACTTGTTGCATGGGGTTGGTTAGGACTTCCCAACCTCTTCTTCGGATTTCATGTCGGATCTCCGAATACTCATTTTTCTTGAGCTTGAAAGGGACCTCAGGGATCACCTTCTTCTTTGCCACAACATCATAGAAGTGGTCTTGATGGCTCTTGGAGATGAATCTTTCCATCTCTCATGACTCGGAGGTGGAAGCTTTTGTCTTCCCTTTTCCTTTTCTAGAGGATTCTCCGGCCTTAAGTGCCATTGATGGTAATGGAAAAACAAAAAAAGATTATGCTTTTACCACACCAAACTTAAAATATTGCTTGTCCTCGAGCAATAGAAGAAAGAAGAGAAGAAGAAGAAGAAGAAAATATGGAGGAGAGGGAGAGATGTAGGTTTGGCCAAGGTGAAGAAGAGGGGGTTGTGTGTTGTGAAAATGAAGTAGAATGGAAGGGTATATATAGGGAGAGGGGGGGTGAATGTTCGGCCATTTAGGGTGGGAATGGGTGGGAAAATGTTTTTGAATTTTTGAAGGTAGGTGGGGTTTATGGGGAAGAGTGGATGGATGTGAGTGGTGAAGGGGGTGATTGGGAAGAGGAATTGAGGTGATTGGTGAAAGGTGTTGGGAAGTGTGACATGGGGAAGAGTAATCACAAAAACTAGGATTAGGAGGTAAGGTGGGAATATGGTAGGTGGGGATCCTGTGGGGTCCACAGATCCTGAGGTGATCCTGTGGGATCCACAGGTCCTGAGGTGTCAAGGAATTCCATCCCTGCACCAAATAGGCATGCAAAATGCCTTTGCACACCATTCTGGCGTTTAAACGCCGTGTGGTGCACATTCTGGGCGTTCAACGCCCATGTAAAGCATGTTTCTGGCGTTCAGCGCCAGCTTTTCTTCTCTAGGCACATTCCTGGCGTTCAGCGCCAGAATGTTGCTTGTTTCTGGCGTTCAGCGCCAGAATAATGCTCTGTTCTGGCGTTGAACGCCGGCCAGATGCATCTTACTGGCGTTGAACGCCAGCCTGTGCTTCTTCCAGGGTGTGATTTTTTTCTTCTGGTATTTTTTTATTCTGTTTTTAATTTTTATGATTTTTTCGTGACTCCTCATGATCATGTACCTAATAAAACACAAAATAACAATAAAATAAAAATTAAATAAATAAAATTGGGTTACCTCCCAACAAGCGCTTCTTTAATGTCAATAGCTTGACAGTGGCTCTCATGGAGCCACAAAGGTGATCAGGTCAATGTTGTATAGTGCCAACACCAAACTTAGAGTTTGGATATGGGGTCTTAACACCAAACTTAGAGTTTGGATATGGGGTCTTAACACCAAACTTAGAGTTTGGTTGTGGCCTCCCAACACCAAACTTAGAGTTTGACTGTGGGGGCTCTTCTTGACTCTGAACTGAGAGAAGCTCTTCATGCTTACTCTCTTTTGTCACAGAGGGATGGCCATGTGCCTTAAACATAAGGTAGTCCCCATTCAATTGAAGGACTAATTCACCTCTGTTGACATCTATCACCACTCCTGCTGTGGCTAGGAAAGGTCTTCCAAGGATGATGCAATCATCCTCTTCCTTCCTAGTGTCTAAGATTATGAAATCAGCAGGGATGTAAAGGCCTTCAATCTTTACTAACACGTCCTCCACTATTCCATAAGCTTGTCTCAATGATTTGTCTGCCAGTTGTAATGAGAACAAGGCAGGTTGTACCTCAATGATCCCCAGCTTCTCCATTACAGAGAGTGGCATAAGATTTATCCCTGACCCAAGATCACATAGAGCCTTATCAAAGGTCATGGTGCCTATGGTACAAGGTATTAAGAATTTGCCAGGATCTTGTTTCTTTTGAGGTAGAGTTTTCTGAATCCAAGTATCTAGTTCATTAATGAGCAAGGGAGGTTCACTTTCCCAAGTCTCATTACCAAACATCTTGGCATTCAGCTTCATGATAGCTCCTAAATATTGAGCAACTTGCTCTCCAGTCACATCTTCATCCTCTTCAGAGGAAGAATAGTCTTCAGAGCTCATGAATGGCAGAAGGAGATTTAATGGAATCTCTATGGTCTTTATATGAGCCTCTGATTCCTTTGGATCCTTAATAGAAAACTCCTTCTTGCTTGAGGGACGTCCCAGGAGGTCTCCCTCACTAGGATTTTCGTCCTCCTCCTCCTTTGTGCATTCGGCCATATTGATCACATCAATAGCCTTGCACTCTCCTTTTGGGTTCTCTTCTGTATTGCTTGGGAGAATACTGGGAGGAGTTTCAATGACTTTCTTACTCAGCTGGCCCACTTGTGCCTCCAGATTTCTGATGGAGGATTTTGTTTCACTCATGAAACTGAAAGTGGCCTTTGATAGATCAGAGACTATATTGGCTAAATTAGAAGTGTTTTGTTCAGAATTCTCTGTCTGTTGCTGAGAAGATGATGGATATGGCTTGCTATTGCTCAGCCTATTGCGCCCACCATTGTTAAAGCCTTGTTGAGGCTTTTGTTGATCCTTCCATGAGAAATTTGGATGATTTCTCCATGATGAGTTATAGGTGTTTCCATAAGGTTCACCCATGTAATTAACCTCTGCCATGGCAGGGTTCTCAGGATCATAAGCTTCTTCAGAAGCTGCCTCTTTAGTACTGTTGGATGCATGTTGCCATCCATTCAGATTTTGAGAGATCATGTTGACCTGTTGAGTCAACACTTTGTTCTGAGCCAATATGGCATTCAGAGCATCAATTTCAAGAACTCCTTTCTTTTGAGATATCCCATTATTCACGGAATTCCTCTCAGAAGTGTACATGAATTGGTTGTTTGCAACCATGTCAATGAGTTCTTGAGCCTCTTCAGGTGTTTTCTTTAGGTGAATAGATCCACCTGCAGAATGGTCCAATGACATTTTCGAAAATTCAGAGAGACCATAATAGAATATCTCTAATATGGTCCATTCTGAAAACATGTCAGATGGA
Source organism: Arachis stenosperma (assembly GCF_014773155.1). NCBI lineage: Eukaryota > Viridiplantae > Streptophyta > Magnoliopsida > Fabales > Fabaceae > Arachis > Arachis stenosperma. The sequence continues at coordinate 32,938,684 of NC_080383.1, read as the reverse complement.
CATCTTTTGGTCAGCTGCTTGTATCTTTCCCAAGCTTCATAGAGGGATTCACCATCTTTTTGTTTGAAGGTTTGAACATCCACTCTCAGCTTGCTCAGCTTTTGAGGAGGAAAGAATTTGTCCAAGAAGGCAGTGACCAGCTTATCCCAGGAGTCCAGGCTATCCTTAGGTTGTGAATCCAACCATATTCTAGCTCTGTCTCTTACAGCAAAAGGGAAAAGCATGAGTCTGTAGACTTCAGGATCAACTCCATTCGTCTTTACAGTCTCACAAATCTGCAAGAACTCAGTTAAAAACTGATAAGGATCTTCAGATGGAAGTCCATAAAACTTGCAGTTTTGTTGCATTAAGGCAACTAGCTGAGGTTTCATCTCAAAGTTATTGGCTCCAATAGCAGGAATGGAGATGCTTCTTCCATCAAACTTGGACGTTGGCTTTGTGAAGTCACCAAGCATTCTCCTTGCATTATTATTATTGGGTTCGGCTGCCATCTCCTTCTCTTGTTCGAAATTTTCTGAAAGGTTACTTTTGGATTGTTGTAATTTAGCTTCTCTTAATTTCCTCTTCAAAGTCCTTTCAGGTTCTAGATCAATTTCAACAAGAGTGCCTTTTTCCTTGTTCCTGCTCATATGAAAAAGAAGAAAACAAGAAAAGAAGAGGAATCTTCTATGTCACAGTATAGAGATTCCTTTATGTTAGTAGAAAAAGAAGGGGGTAGAAGAAATAAAAGTGAAGAATCCAAACACAATGGATATATTGGGTTCGAATTTTTAGATGAAGAGAAGTGAAGAGAAGTGTTAGTAAATAAATAATTAAATAGAATAAGAAAAGAGAAGGGAAATTTCGAAAATAATTTTTAAAAAGGGATTAGTGATTTTCGAAAATTAGAGATAAATGTAATTAAAATTAAAATTTAGAACAAAAAGAAATTTTTTTTTTTGAAAAGGAGAGAGGTATTTTCGAAAATTGAAGAGGGAAAAGTAGTTAGGTGGTTTTGAAAAAGATAAGAAACAAACAAAAAGTTAGTTAGTTGATTGAAAAAGATTTGAAATCAAATTTTAAAAAGATAAGAAGATAAGAAGTTAGATACGATATTTTGAAATCAAATTTTGAAAAAGATAAAATTTTTGAAAAAGATATGATAAAAAGATAAGATAAAAATTTTAAGAAAAAGATATTTTGAAAAAGATTTAATTTTTTAAAATGACTTAACTAACAAGAAACTACAAGATAAGATTCTAGAATTTAAAGATTGAACCTTTCTTAACAAGAAAGTAACAAACTTCAAATTTTTGAATCAATCACATTAATTGTTAGCATATTTTCGAAAATATGATATAAAAGATAAGAAAAAGATTTTGAAAATATTTTGAAAAAGATTTTTGAAATTTTCGAAAAAGAGGAAAAATTGGAAAAGATATGATTTTTGAAAAATATTTTGAAAAGATAAGATTTTTAAATTTTTGAAAATTTGACTTGACTTGTAAGAAACAACTAATTTTAAAAATTTTTGACCAAGTCAACCCAAAATTTCAAAAATTTGGAGGGAAATAAGGAAAAGATATTTTTTTTATTTTTGAATTTTTAATTATGAGAGAGAGAAACAACAAAAATACTCAATGCATGAAATTTTTAGATCAAAACAATGAATGCATGCAAGAATGCTATGAATGTCAAGATGAACACCAAGAACACTTTGAAGATCATGATGAACATCAAGAACATATTTTTGAAAAATTTTTGATGCAAAGAAAACATGCAAGACACCAAACTTAGAAATCTTTAATGCATGGACTCTAACAAACAAAAAATGCATATGAAAAACAACAAACAACACAAAACAAGAAATCATCAAGATCAAACAAGAGGACTTACCAAGAACAACTTGAAGATCATGAAGAACACTATGAATGCATGGGATTTTCGAAAAATGCGAGAAAATTTTTTAGAAGCATGCAATTGACACCAAACTTAAAAATTGACTCAAGACTCAAACAAGAAACACAAAATATTTTTGATTTTTTATGATTTTATTAATTTTTTGGATTTTTATTAATTTTTTTCGAAAATATAATTTGGAAAAACGAAAAATAAAAAGAAAAACTTTGAAAAAGATTTTTGAAAAGAAAATTACCTAATCTGAGCAACAAGATGAACCGTCAGTTGTCCATACTCGAACAATCCCCGGCAACGGCGCCAAAAACTTGGTGGACGAAATTGTTATTCATGTGTTATTCCATTTTGCAAAATTCATTGCTTTTCATTCCCTGGCAATGGCGCCAAAAACATGATGCCAATACCATGGTTCACAACTCCGTTCAACTTAACCAGCAAGTGTACTGGGTCATCCAAGTAATACCTTACGTGAGTAAGGGTCGATCCCACAGAGATTGTTGGTATGAAGCAAGCTATGGTCACCTTGTAAACCTCAGTTAGGCAGATTAAATGTTTATGGGTTTCGAAATTAATAATAAAGAGAAAATAAAAGGGATAGAAATACTTATGTAAATTAATAGTGGGAATTTCAGATAAGTGTATGGAGATGCTGTGCTCCTCTTGAATCTCTACTTTTCTATTACATTCATCCAATCCTTCTTACTCCTTTCCATGGCAAGCTGTATGTAGGGCATCACCGTTGTCAGTGGCTACATCCCATCCTCTCAGTGAAAACGTTCCTATGCTCTGTCACAGCATGGCTAATCAGCTGTTGGTTCTCGATCATGTTGGAATAGGATCCATTGATCCTTTTGCGTTTGTCATCACGCCCAGCAATCGCGAGTTTGAAGCTCGTCATAGTCATTCAATCCCAGAATCCTACTCGGAATACCATAGACAAGGTTTAGACTTTCCGGATCCTGATGAATGCCGCCATCTATCTAGCTTATACCACGAAGATTCTGTTGGGGAATCTAAGAGATATGCGTCCGGCCTAGAGTAGAACGGAAGTGGTTGTCAGTCACGCGCGTTCATAGGTGAGAATGATGATGAGTGTCACGGATAATCACATTCATCAAAGTTAAGTGTAGCGTATATCTTGGAATAAGAATAAAAAAGAATTGAATAGAAAGTAATAGTAATTGTATTGAAACTTGAGGTACAGCAGAACTCCACACCCTTAATCTATGGTGTGTAGAAACTCCACTGCTGAAAATACATAAGTAAAAGGTTCAGGCATGGCCGAATGGCTAGCCCCCTAAACGTGATCAATAGCCTCTTAAGATGAAGAATAAAACAAAACTGAGACCAAAGATGAAACGTGGTCAAAAGACGACTAATACACTAGTAAAAAGTTCTATTTATAATAAACTAGCTCCTAGGGTTTACATGAGTAAGTAATTGATGCATAAATCCACTTCCGGGGCCCACTTGGTGTATGCTTGGGCTGAACTTGATCTATCCACGAGCTGAGGCTTTTATTGGAGTTGAACTCCAAGTTATGACGTGTTTTGGGCGTTCAACTCCGGATCATGACGTTTTTCTGGCGTTTAACTCCAGACAACAGCATGTACTTGGCGTTCAATGCCAAGTTACATCGTCAATTTCCGAATAAAGTATGGACTATTATATATTGCTGAAAAGCTCTGGATGTCTACTTTCCAACGCCGTTGAGAGCGCGCCATTTGGAGTTCTGTAGCTCCAGAAAATCCATTTTGAGTGCAGGGAGGTCAGATTCCAACAACATCAGCAGTCCTTTTGTCAGCCTTTTTCAGAGTTTTGCTCAAGTCCCTCAATTTCAGCCAGAAATTATCTGAAATTACAGAAAAACACACAAACTCATAGTAAAGTCCAGAAATGTGAATTTAACATAAAAACTAATGAAAACATCCCTAAAAGTAGCTTGAACTTACTAAAAACTACCTAAAAACAATGCCAAAAAGCGTATAAATTATCCGCTCATCAGTAGTACATATAAAAGCCCGTTAATCTTTTGTTTGAGTGTTTTAATTTCAAGTGTATTGGGTTAGAGTGCACTTAATTCTCCTTAACTAAGTTGGGTGAGCACGAAGGTAATTTACTAAACTTGAGATAACTTAGGTGGTTTATAAAAGTCTGAGTCTCTTGAAATTGGTATTTGTAATCCTCATTGATTGTAGTAAAAATTCTACCATTATTGTAGTAGAGACTGGACAGAAGTCACATTGCACTTTGTGGCCAAACCAGGATATATCATGGTATTATTCTTTTTCTTTCCTAAACTTTGCAACTTCTATTTTCATTCTGTTATGCTACTGTGGGATGAGACAAAAATAAAAACAATCTCCTAATTTCAGTGTACTATACAATTTGTTTTATTAAGCATTAAAAGTGGTTCCTTGATTTAAGTCCCTTCTCAACTCACTTGAGAACCTTCAATAACATATATATCACCCTTTAATAAAGTATGAGTTCTAATGACTATCTTAATAACTAAAATACATATAAGTGATGTAAAATTGACATTACAACTAAAAGATAGATATGACATTTTAAGAGTAAAACTTACTTATATTTATGACACTTCAAACATATGTTAGAATCTTTAATTTGAATATCTTGTTCTTCATTCATGCAGCTGCTTAGACACTGCTTAGTCATATAAACTTGTTTAATTAGTAACATATTTTGACTATTCAAATTTTTATCAATAAAAAGACCAACTTTATTTAATTACCAACATTGCCTCTCTTAAACAACTTTATAGAATTAACTATACGATCTTCTTTAACTTGTAAACTACTCAATTTTAAATGACTTTGTAAAAATATATACTACTTGTTCTTCAATGGGACGATATTCAATTAATACTTTTTTTCCTTCATCAATTCTCTAATTTTGTGAAATTGAATATCAATATGGTTTTTATTCATTAACTATCTCTTTCTCTCTCTCTCTCTCACAACTTTCTCTCTCTATTGTACTTCTAATATAGAGAGAATAACTATCAGTTATTTTTTTGAAGATAAAAAAACTGCATTAGAACTAAGATAAAATACAAATTTTTAATTGCTCTTCCTCGTTTCAATATTTTCAACTCTGTTACTATCAATGTATCTAATTAATGTATCTAACAAACTGTGGCCATTCTTCTTTTCCACGCAATTCTGCGTAAGTATCTTTATATTTCTAATGTAAAACTTGACATTGTAGTCACTATATACTTCATTGACATCCTTAAGAAACTCTCCCCACAACTATTTGTTTTAATGCCAATTGAACATTGTTCTTGGATATAACATTAGTTCTTTCTCACAAACTCACATTCAAATCTTCAAATATTATAAGCCTTTTAGTGGGTAGATATTATCTACCAACTATTTTGGTTTCTCGTTGATTTTGGAACCTTTCTATATAATAGCTTAATAAGCCAACATGAGAATATTCTTGATTTCATCACCTTTCTAACAAGAACTCTCTTGTTTGACAATTCTCTAATAAGAACACTTGTTTTCACAAACTCTTTAAGTGAGAAAGTTATTTTCACAAATTCTCCAACTCTTTATCTATTAACACTAAATTGAACTGACTCGATAAATAAAGAACTATCGATGAATTCTCCTACATCTCATAAACTCACATACAATTAACAATAGATTAAACTAATTCTAATATCGAATGTTAGTTTTAAACTCACAATTAATTTGCCCAAAGATCATTCACACATTGAAATTTAACATAACTTCAAAATAATTTTCTCTCACAATAACATAACATATTAGGAGGAGAAACAACACTATAATAGTGATACACATTTCTTTTATTTATTATACTTTCGAAAGTGAATATTCTGAATTTAACTCCATATTAATTTATAAACTTTTACTTAGAGAATAACGATATATATACCACCTTCTGTATAGGCATGGTTCTAATTATTATCTTAATAGTTAAGACACATATAAGTGGTGTAAAATTGACATTACAAAAGATGATGGAGGTCACCTTATGAAAATAAAACTTGCTTATAATTATGACACTTTAAATATATATTTTCAATCTTTAATTTCAACACCTTCTTTGTCCATGCAATTACTTAAACAATGTTTAGTCACATACACTTGTCTAATTAATAAATAGAAAACTTTGACTATTCAAATTCTTATTAATAAAAAAATAAATTTGATTTAATTACCAACACATGATAATCCAGAGTGGCAAATAAAGATACTTTATGTACCTCATTAGAGGAACAACATACATATGTTTTTTATATTTCTATTCTTTGTTAACTTTTAAAATTTCAAATCTTGCCCCTTTGTCATAATACTCTCTTCATCCTCCCTTTGCCTCACTTCCTCCCCTATTGGATGCTGTGCCACTTTGCCATCACACTGTTTTTTTCCGCACATTGTCGTGGTGCTCCCTCCCCCGCATATTCTTTATCTCTTCCACAACCTTTCTTCCTCCTCTTATTTTCCTCAGTTTCCTCTACCCTTTTCCTTCTCCCACCCTCCTTCAAGATTTTTCCCTATCACGTTGGTTCTTCTTCCTCTTTGATACTATTAGGTCTTCATGCTCATCGCCGTCGCTTTTCATTTTCCTCTCACCCTCACATCTATATCTTCCTTTCTGTCTCTTACCATTGGATCTTCATCTTCATCGCTATAGACCCTTCTCTGGTATTCCTTCATCCTTATTGCAAGATTTTCTCTTTTGCATCTCATATTTGCTCTTTTTTATTTTTTTAAAAAAAATTAAATTTGTAATTGGGGACGGTTATGGTGATTTTGAAATAATGCTATTGTTGGTAATGGTGGTGTTAGTGGATGATGGTAGTGGTAGAAGTAGATAGAATTAAGCCCTAGAGTGGTTTTTCAAATTGGTGGCGTGCTTTAAAATAGTTCACAAGATCTCAGTTACAGTAATTACATTTCTAGATTGATAAAAGTGTACTATATTAGTCTCTCGTTCTTTTTTAATTATTTGATTTATCATGTCATTAGAGACTATTGTTATACACTTTTGCTAATCTTTGTGAACAGGCACAGACCTAGTAAGGGCAATGAGGGGGCACTTGCCCCCACTGCTTTTTCATTTTTTTTCTAAAATAGTTATATATAATAATATATCTCTACTTTAAATTTTAAATGATTACATTACAAATAAATTACACTCAATTAGTTAAAGTTTAAAATTAACTTTTTTATTTTTTATTATTTTTATTATTATTTAACCTAATTAAATTTAATTTTTGTACCGTTACTCTTTTATTTTCTTAAACTCTTTTTTTATTTTTATATTTTAAACATTTTTTTATTCTTTATCTAGTAGTCATCTTCTGTTCATCAAAAGGTAAATTTCAAATTTTTCATATTTTTTATTTAACTTTTTATGACTTTATGTATCTTCCAATTTCATTGCTTTTCTTTTTGATATTTTCAATAACAAATTTTAATTCAAACAATTATAATTTAGATATTAATCTAATATTTATCTTCATGACTTTATATATTTTATTTTATTCTCAATTTATTCATCTTTATTACTTATTTTCTATCTTTTGTTCTATTATATATACCTGTGTTGCATATAAAATTTTAAAATAAATTAATTAATTTACTAATTTAGAATATATTTTTTATTTTTAAAAATAATAAAAATAAAATATTTTAGTTACAATACATAATTAAATAGATAAATAAAATCTTTCATCTAAAATTATATCAAAATTAAATTAAAAAATATATAACAAACTTAATTATTTTAAAAAGAACGAAAAAAATTGTAAATTAAGGTTATATTATTTTATATAAACATACTTTTATATACAGATTTAATTTTTCTAATATTTATATATAATTCTAGTTTTAAATTATAAATACTAGTGTATAATTAGTTGCTAATGTGGCAATTGAGTCGGTCTTTTATTATTAAATGTGTATAAAAAAATTAGTTAAGATAACAAATTATCTATAATTTAATTAAAATATTTTAAGTTCAAGTTTTAGAAATAAAAAAATATTTTTTATAAAAATAAAAGTGTTCATTAACTTTTTTTTAATTTTTATATCTTTATATAATTAATAATATTCAACAAAATTTATTTTAGTGTATATATTTTTGCCCCACTCCTAAAATTTTCTGAGTCCGTCACTGTTTGTGAAGTAATCGATGCAATTAAAATCTTGGAGACTATTTTAGGATAGGCAGCCAATTTGATAAACAATTTTAGAGTTTAACTCCAATGTATACTCTTTAATAAATAATAACTTTAATGACTTTTGAAAAAAAATGTTGTCTTGTCTATTGTTATTTTAAATATTATAGACAAATACTAATATTTTAATATTTCATGGGTTAGCATTTATGTTCATACCATACACTAACCAAACGAAGCTTATATTCTCAGAGGACCACTTGAGTTGTTGCTTATATGATTATGTAGACCCTCCCGAAAAAAAAAAAAATTTTCTTTGACTTGGTGATATATGAAGGCCAATTTTATAGATTGTGTTTGGAAAAAAAAACTGAGACTGATGAGTAACAAAGATTGGAAGTCAGAGATTAGATTGAGAGAGAAAAACTAAATTAAGTATCTATATTATATTTAGTGTAAAATGTACAACACTAAAGTAAGGCCAACGTGTATTCTACATTAATAGTTAATTTTGATGAGTGTCACTCAAATTAAGATTCGAAAAATATCTTTTTTCAAAGACGCATTAACTCCACTAATTAATGCTCAACACGTGACATTGGTTAAACTAAAATATAGTTCATCTTCAATGGCTTTTACTCTTTTCTAATTGATTATGAACAGTTTTTTCTTTTTTTATCTAAACCAATTAATGGTATTGAACCAAATATGTCACTGTAAGAAAATTGTCACATACCGGCAAATTTACTAAAAAAATTCGCCAGTAATTTATTTACCGTTAAATTTACCGTCGGAATAGAATAAATCTGATGGTATAAACATCGCCAGTAATTGATTACCGGCAAATTTTTTTATCCGTCGCTAATTACCAATGAAAATTTTTTGCTGATAAATTTTACTATCGGATTTATCTCCCGGTAAATCCAACGGTAATATGTTATTTACTAATAACAAAATTAATAATGACCAGCAGACGGATTTATCCGCCAGTAAACTTAAATTTTTTTATAAATTCACTCATCATCATCCTCTTCCTACAGCAGAAGAGAACAAAAGCATATATAACTAATACCAACCAATCAAACAAGTAAAAAATATAAAATTAACGTACAAAAAAAGTATAGTAACCAACTACACTATAAGACAGTAACCTCCCATATTCTGCAAACAGAAAGAAAAATTAAGTATATATGCACATTATGACTAGAAACTTATCTTAAAGTATTGTTTGCATACTTATAAAAAAAAGCCAATTAAGAACCTTTTATGTTCAATAAAAGATAATAATCTATATATCATATATTATTACTCTTAATGACCTATATAGTTGACTTAATAAGCTTAATCCAAACTAAAATTCTACCCACTACCAGCCAAATCAACGTATAAATTTGTTCACTTTTTCTCAAGCATTAAGATTTCGAAAGAACTGAAAATAAAGTAAAAAACTTACAGAAAATGTTGACCCTATCAGTGTTTGGCATCATCGTATTCTCTAAATTTTCATTTTATATGTGACTTCAATTTTTTCTGAAAATAACATATGAATAATTGAACATTAGCTTTATAGGCATAGTCAACCGAAAAAATAAACAAAGAATAAACACAAAATTAGAGAGAAAGTAAAAGTGGTGATAACTAATATGTGATTGAATTTTAAATTTTAATAGAACAATAAAAAATAATTATAAAAATAGCAGCAAAAATTAATCATCAATCATAAAATAAGTTAAAAACATGTAATTGATTTTTACGCCACCACCAGCCTTGCTAACCTAATTGTTTTGAAGCTGCAATGACAAAAGAAGTTAAAATTCAAACTAATTTGAAAACTAATTCAAAATTTTTTAAAACAAGTACTGAATAATATTCCGCATAAATAAACACTCACAACTACAACAGATTTGTTATTTGAGTGATCTTTTTTGTACTGTTCTCTGAACTCAAACTTGCAAAACGAAAACATAACAAAAAATCTCAACCAAGAATCAAGAATAAACTAAAAATCATAACAAAAATCAGGAATAGAAAAAATTAAGAACAAATCAAAACGAAAATCATAAAGAAAATAATAAATTCAGAAATCAGAAAATTTAAAATTAAAACAAAATAATAAGGGGGAGGGCGAGAGAGAGAGAGGGGAAGAGGAGATTTAGAGAGAGCGAGAGAGAGAGAGAGAGAGAGAGAATGAGTGTTTCAAAATGAGAGGGGGGAACACGATTCCAATTAATGGCAAATTTATCGTCGGATTTACCGGCAAATAAATCCGATAGTAATGCATTGAGCGTGTCCAAAATGCAACGTTCCATTAATTGAGCTGTACCGTCAGATTTATTGGCAGATAAATCTGACGGTAAACCATTGCGTGTGACCAAAACGAAGCATTCTATTAATTGAGTTTTACAGGCAGATAAATTCGCCAGTAATTCTGATGTTAATGATTGCACCAATTTTTTCCCTCCAAATATTACCGTCGGAAAACCAAATTTAAAGGTAACTTTTTTACCTGACAAATTTCTTGCCAAATCCGCCGGTAAATTTTCTGATATATATATATATTAGTTTTGAGAAATCCTAAATCCTAACCCTTCTCTCCTCTTTTCTTTGCCATTAGTCACTCCCCTTTCTTTTCCTCTCAGATTCTTTTCCTCTCCTTTCTTTCTCACATTCAAACTCTGAAAGGTTTTCTCCACATTTCTTCTCACCATCGTCCGCTACCTTCCTCCACTCTCAAGGTCATTCTACAACTGTCGTCGCGCACCTAACACCTAGTCCAAGGAGAATTGTCGTTGCTAGAGGCAGAATTGCTGTGATAGAGACAGAAGCGTCATCTTTTTTATTGCGTCAGAGGAGAATCGTCTCCATCAGAGGCAGCATCATTTTCAGCAAAGGCAAAAGCATTTCCATCTTCATCGCGTTGCCGTCTAGCAAGGTCGTTAAAGGCAAAATCGTCTTCGTTGCAATCCAGTCTCTATTGCTGCCTCCAACAAGATCGTTCTACATCATCGTTGTCAACCTCTTCGTTGTTGGCTACTTTTCCTTCCAGTAAATCAACCTCTGTGATTTCTGTAATTTTCATTTACCTTGAAACATTTGTTGTTTCTTTCATTAATTATTATAACTATGTTGTGTGTATTATATTGTTGTTTCTTCTTGGAATGATGTCTTGATTTGAATCCCCTTGTGTTCTCATGTTGCTAGGTTGATAACAATTATAATAGGAAAAAAAATTAACAACTACCAGCTAGTTAGAAACTTATATGTAGCAGTATTTTGTTTCATTTTCTTTGTTTTAAATGTATGGACAAAGATTGTGGTTGTGCTTATCAACTAATTTTCTTATCCGTGAAGTTGAAGTTTTGGTGTCAAAATATAACGCAAGCATGGCTTCACAACCAGTACGAGTCACAGCTTTTTGCTCTCTCTTCCTATTCGGATTAGAAATGTATTTCTCGTGTCTCTTTCCTTCCTTGTTGTAAAAAAATAGTCTCTTGTGTTGTGTTCCATCTTTTCCATGCGCCGTATCACCCTTGCAAACTCCGAACCCGACGCACTTTGCATAGCTTACATACAAATTATAGGTTGCATCCAATGTTTCAATTGTTTGGTTTATAATATTATCGGCAGTCACAAAAACACATTTACTATTGTTGCCACCGCAATCAAAAGTACAATTCACATTCTCTTCCACACCAGTCATCATACAATATTCAACATTATCTTGTGAACTAAGTGGTTCTGAATTAACATCCATTACATCCTAATGAGATTAAATAAATAAAAGGCAATCACAATTCATTGGAATTTTGATACAAAATTTGAGTTGTCAAAACAATTTTATGTGCTATACAAACTCAGAAACAAATCATGCCATAAAGTTTAAAGGAGCTAGGTGATTATTTGAGCAAGACAACAACAAATTCAAGGTTTAGTGATGTAACAAATTCAACTCTAATGATTGTTAGCAACAAAAAAATTAACTTAGTGATTATTCAGCAAGACAGCAATATATTCAAGGTTTAATCACTAACAAACGCAATTCAGTGATAATTTTCAACAACAAAAAACTAGCTCAGTGATATTTTCAACAACAAATTATTTAAGATTCAATTATAATCAATAAAAAAATTCATGTCAGAGATGATTTTTAACAACAAAAAACTAGTTCAGTGATATTTTTAGGAACACATTCAACTTTCAGCAACAAAATCAAAGTGCAGTGATGAATTACATCAACAAAATTGAAAATGAAAGAATAGAAAAATTTGTTGGGACTCACCAAATCTGGGACTAGCTTTTGGTTGCGTGAAGAAAGCTGACAGTGGGGAGAAAGCTGACGGCAAGACTTGAAGCAAGAAGATGACAATGTCGACCAAACCTGAGTTCTGTTGTTTCTACCACCGGGAACGAGAGCGCAACAAAGGCTCGTGACTAAGTGCGAGATGATGATGAGACAAAGAGCGATGATGACAAAGTCTTGGGACTTGCTGCTTCTGCCGCCGGTGACGTCGAGTGCAAGGAAGACACGGGCGAGACTAAGTGCAAGACGATGACGATTGATGACACACATAGCGACAACGAGCTTGAGTGCAAGACCTGCCGGAGACACGAGAGAGAGAGAGATAGAGAGAGAGAGAGAGAGAGAGAAAGAGAGAGGGGGAGGGGGAGAGAGAGAGAGAGAAAGAGAGAGGGGGGAGGGAGAGCTTGTGTGCGAGAGCCAATGAATCACAGTGAAAGAGATGAGAGAGTTCGAGCTTCAGTGAGAGAGTGACGTTGAGGGCTAGGGCAAAACGGTTTTAATAAAGGAAAACGACGTCATTTTTAAATTAAAAAAATTAAGCATGAATTGGTTTTGATGAAAATCGGACCAGGTCTGATGACGATTATGATGTGGACAATTGGGAGTACTGTTGCTACTATAATAAATTGATTCTGTTTTGGTTTATTAAAGAATCCATTGTTGATCGATTTAATAAATATTTTCAATCATACTATGATGCATAAGCATCCTTAGAAAAAGTTGTTTTAAACAATTTTTTATCTAAGTATCTACCAATTTTGATAGTTAATTTTAGTATCCATCTAATATAGTTATTTATTTTATTTTGCATTAGTCATAGCTACATCACACTGTGATAAAACATTTTTCAAGTTAGTTCTTAAAGATGTATTTGTTTATAAGTACATGATACTATGACATGAGTACAAACACAAAATTATATTAGTAAATGAGATATTGACAAAAATATTATGTTGCGGCCTGGCCCAAACAGATTGCGGGCCAACCCGACCCATAGACCACCCGACCCGAACGGTCGGGTGCGAGCTGCTTAACCACCGACCCAGACACGCGTCCTTGGTAACTCATCACTACAGTTATATAAGGAAGCTTCGAGGAAGGTGGGTATTCTCTTGTGGGACCCACTTCTGACACATTATATATGGGGAGGGTCCTACCCCTCCCCCAAGGTATGACACCTACCACTGTATCCCTTTTTCGCCTGCACACTCAACTGACTAGAGCATCGGAGTGTCTTTGCAGGTGACACCCTCCCTTTACATCTAGAGCTCGGAACGTCGGCTACCCCAACTTCACCCACGCGACCTGGTCCCAGGCCACACCTTACCTATCAAATCAAGGATCCTCCCGAACCGTCCGGTACCCGACCAACCGGACATTGGCGCTGTCTGTGGGGACCGCCTATATAAACATCGTGCAAGGTCCAGGGGACCATGGCCATGCGGCGGGCCTTGATGGGGCAGCCTCCGTCGCCTCTCCCCGGGAGCGGCTAAGGTCCCCCACGCGACGTACGAGACACAGTCGAGAGCCCAAGAAAGACGCCCCTTCGGGGGAACTGGTAGCGACAGCGCTAGGATAACGCAGGAACTGCGCCATAGGGTGCAGAACCTGGAGCGCCAACTAGCGGATCAGGAGCATTATCAGCAAACTTCCGACCCCAACTACTCCCAATCTCCCGAAAGTCTAGGAAGAACCTCCCACCAAAGCAGTCGCTCCCGGCGTGCTCTCGCCTCAAGATCGGAATCTGAAAGTAGCCGGGAAGATCAGGAACACCCAAGAAGATGACATGACACAATCATTTATGCCTGAGGTAAGGGGGCGCGCGCCACGAGGCAAGATCGCAAAAGCGACGAAGAGAGATCTAGGGGAACACGGCGACCCGTGATAATGGGTGCCACCCCATTCCATCGTTCCATCCTCAAGGTCTGGTTGCCAAAGCACTTTGACAAACCAACAGACATGAGGTATGACGGAACCCAAGACCCACAGGAGCACCTCACGACCTTCAAGGCCAGGATGAACTTAGAGGGAGTAGGAGACGAAGTAAGGTGCCGTACCTTCCCGGTCACCCTGGCAGGGCCTGCAATACGGTGGTCCAACAGCCTCCCACAGGGCTCGGTGGCCGGCTTCTCGGATATTAGCCGTGCCTTCCTATCACAATTCACCACTAGAATCACGAAGCCAAAACACCCGATCAATCTGCTCGGTGTGACTCAGAGGACCGGCGAGCCGACCAGGAAGTATCTAGACCGGTTCAATGATGAGTGCTTGGAGATCGAGGGGTTAACTGATTCGGTGGCTAGCCTCTGTCTGATGAACGGGCTCCTTAACAAGGACTTCAGAAAGCACCTCACCACAGAGTTGGTCTAGACGATGCAAGAGATCCAAACTGTAGCCAGGGAATACATTAATGATGAGAAAGTCAGTGAAGTTGTGGCTATCAACAAGCGGTAGCACTTTTACAATCAACCCAGGCAGCACGGTAACGGAAAAAGGCAGAAGGAGCACGCCAGAGACGGCGGTCCGAGCAAGACACCCAGACTGTTTCTTCGTGTCAGAAAATTCATCAATTACACTCCCCTCACCCTTTCCATCATAGAAGTTTACCAGCAGATAGCCGAGAAGGGAATCTTGTGAAAGCCCCGACCTCTGAAGGACCAAACCGGGGGAAACAAGAGCCTCTATTGTGATTACCATAAGGGCTACGAACACAAGACACAGGACTGCTTCGACCTGAAGGATGCACTGGAACAAGCAATCAGGGACGGAAAACTAGCCAAATTCTTCCACCTTATCAGGGAGCCGAGGAGACGAAATTGCGACCAGGATGGAGAAGACAAGACCCGAACGGTGAAGCAACGACAGGAGCCAAAGGACAACGACCACGGCCTTACCGTGAGAAATGTAGTAACCGCAAGAACACGGCTCCAAGGTCGAGATCGGCGCACAAGAAAGATGCCAAAGTCCTGGCGGTCTCCTCCTCATCTGCGCGAAGCTCTAAAAGGCTTCCATCCATCTCTTTCGGTTCGGAAGACCAGTGGTTCGACGAGGTCCTGGAAAGCCCTCCCATGGTCATCACGGTCAGGGTTGGAACTGACCTCGTCAAACGAATCCTTGTGGATACGGGGGCAGACTCGAATATTATGTTCCGCAACGTGCTCGATGCATTGGGATTACGGGATGCCGACCTAACGACTCACCAGCACGGTGTCGTAGGGCTAGGCAACCACTTCATCAAGCTGGACGGGATAATCTCCCTGCTGGTCTCCGTAGGATAAGGACAGGGGTGAAGATCGATAATGGCTGAGTTCATAGTTCTATGGAACTCCACAGCCTACAACATCATCCTAGGGAGGAAAACCATTAACGATGTTGGGGCAGCATTCAGTACGAAGCTGCTAGTGATGAAGTTTGTCGCTGATGACGGATCTGTAGGATCCATAAAAGGAGATTTGGAAATGGCAGTCGCTTACGACAACGCCAGCGTCTCCTTGAGAAAAAAAATCTAAAGAAGCATCAGGGGTGTTCCTCGCCGACCTGGATGCTAGAGTCGGCGACAAGCCCATACCCGAACCAGAGGGGGACCTGGAAACGTTTAGGGTCGGGGACACGGAGGAGAAGTTCACGTTTGTAAATAGAAACCTCCCACATGAATTGAAAGAGCCTTTGGTAGAAATGATTAGGGCCAATGGCAATTTATTTGCTTGGACGCCAGCCGATATGCCAGGTATAGACCCCCAACTCATGTCACACCACTTGGCCGTCAAGCCAGAAGCCCGACCAGTAGCTCAAAGGAGAAGGAAGATGTCACAGGAAAGAGCAGAAGAGGTGGCCAGGCAGACGGCCAGCCTCCTAGAAACAGGTTTTATCTAAGAACTAGACTACTCGACCTGGCTGTCAAATGTAGTTCGGGTAAAAAAGCACAATGGGAGATGGAGGTTGTGTGTGGACTACTTCGATCTTAACAAAGCATGTCCCAAGGACTGCTACCCCCTTCCCAACATTGATGCATTTGTCGATGCGGCAGCGAGGTACCGGTATCTGAGCTTTATGGATGCTTATTCCTGCTATAATCAGATACTGATGCACCGGCCTAACGAGGATAAAACAACGTTCATAACACTGGGAGGAATCTATTGCTACAAGATGATGCCATTTGGCCTGAAAAAATATGGGGGCCACGTTCCAGAGGCTGATGAACAAGATATTCAGTGATCTCATAGGCAAGAAGGTGGAAGTCTATGTAGATGACATCCTTGCAAAGACCACCCAGCCTGATGACCTCCTAAGCAACTTGGGGAATGTGTTCGCATCCCTCCGGCAACACGACATGAGGCTCAACCCGCTCAAATGCGCCTTTGCCACGGAGGCTGAAAAGTTCCTAGGATTTATGATAACCCAAAGGGGGGGGTGGAAGCCAACCCTGAAAAGTGCCAAGCGATACTCCAAATGAAGAGCCCGGGTTGTGTCAAAGACGTCCAGAGGCTGGCAGGAAGGCTCACCGCGCTGTCCCGCTTCCTTGGAGCGTAGGCAGCAAAAACCCTGCCATTCTTCAATCCAATGAAGAAGGGGATAGCGTTTGAATGGACTCTTGCGTGCGAGGATGCGTTCAATCACTTCAAAGAGATCCTGGCAACAACCCCGGTACTTGGGAAGCCCAAGGTCAGAGAACCACTCTACTTGTACCTGGCCATAACAGAGAAAGCGCTTGCAGCGGTTTTGGTGCGGAAAAAAGGAAAGGCTCAGCAGCCAATTTACTTTGTGAGTAGAGCACTGCAAGGAGCAGAACCGAGGTATAGCAAATTAGAGAAGCTGGCACTGGCACTCTTGACCTCTTCCCGTAGATTAAGGCAATACTTCTAGGGCCACCAGATCGTCGTGAGAACAGACCAGGGAATCTGTCAAGTACTCTAAAAACCCGATTTAGCAGGAAGAATGATGACATGAGCCATCGAGCTCTTCCAGTACGATTTACGATACGAACCCCGACACGCGATTAAGGCACAAGCAATGGCAGAGTTCTTGGTGGAAGTAACAGGGGACCCGACCGAAGAAGCGGGCATATGATGGAAGCTCCATGTAGACGGGGCCTCCAACCAAACATCGGGGGTGCCGGCATCATTTTAGAAAGCCCAGCTGGGGTCGTATACGAGCAATCGACCAAGTTCGAGTTCCCTGTGTTGAACAACCAAGTAGAATACGAGTCCCTCTTGGGAGGCCTAACCCTAGCTTGGGAAGTCGGGGAGATGAGGCTGGAGGTGTGTAGCAACTCACGGGTCGTTACCTCACAAGTAAATGGAGGCTACCAAGCCAGAGACTCACTGTTGCAAAAGTACTTGGAGAAGGTTAGAGAGTTGAGCAAGCAGTTCGAGGAATTCACGATCCAACATGTTCCGAGGGAAAGGAACACACGGGCAAACCTCCTATCTAAGCTAGCAAGCACGAAACCGGGAGTTGGCAACTGATCTTTCATCCAAGGCATGGTAAAGGAACCAGCAGTTGCCCTCCACTTGACAAAGTTAGGCCCCTCTTGGTTGGACCCAATCATTGATTTCCTGGAAAACAACAGACTCCCTGACGATGAGAAGGCAGCTAAAGCGCTGAGAAGGGAGGCAGCCAGATATGCGAACATACAAGGATAACTGTTTAAAAAGGGACTCAGCCAACCCCTATTGAAGTGCCTGCATCCCGACCAGACAGACTATGTACTCAGAGAAGTCCACGAGGGGTGCTGCGGTCACCATATCAGGGGCAAAGCCCCAGCGAGAAAGCTCATCCGAACTGGATACTACTGGCCATCGATGATGCAAGATTCCAAATAATTCGTGAGGAAATGCGTCAAGTGTCAAGAGAACGCTAACTTCTACAGAGCACCGGCTTCCGAACTAAGTCTACTGACGTCCTCCCGACCTTTCGCACAATGGGGAGTCGACCTCTTGGGACCTTTCCCGATTGGTCCGGGGCAAGTCAAATATCTCATAGTTGCCATCGACTACTATACCAAATGGATAGAGGCCGAACGACTGGCTAGCATATCCTCTTCCAATTATAGAAAGTTCATGTGGAGGCAGGTGATAACCCGATTCGGCATCCCGGAAGTTGTCATCTCAGACAACGGGATGCAATTCATTGCAAGAAGTTCATAGAATTTCTCACTGGTCTGGGTATAAAACAGAAATTCTCTTTGGTAGAGTGATGAGTGGATAATTTATACGCTTTTTGGCATTATTTTTATGTAGTTTTTAGTATGTTTTAGTTAGTTTTTAGTATATTTTTATTAGTTTTTAGGCAAAATTCATATTTCTGTACTTTACTATAAGTTTGTGTGTTTTTCTGTGATTTTAGATATTTTCTGGCTGAAATTGAGGGATCTGAGCAAAAATCTGATTCAGGCTGAAAAAGGACTACTGATGCTGTTGGATTCTGACCTCCCTATACTCGAAATGGATTTTCTGGAGCTATAGGAGTCCAATTGGCATTCTCTTAATTGTGTTGGAAAGTAGACATTCAGGGCGTTCCAGAAATATATAATAGTTTATACTTTGCTTGAAGATAAATGACGTAAACTGGCATTTAACACCAGTTCCATGTTCCATTCTGGCGTTAAACGCCAGAAACAGGTTACAAGTTGGAGTTAAATGCCCAAAACAGGTTACAACCTGGCGTTTAACTCTAGAAACAGCCCAGGCACATGAAAAGCTCAAGTCTCAGCCCCATCACACACCAAGTGGGCCCCAGAAGTGGATTTTTGCACTATCTATCTCAGTTTACTCATTTTCTATAAACCTAGGTTACTAGTTTAGTATTTAAACAACTTTTAAAGATTTATTTTGTACCTCATGACATTTTAGATCTGAAATTTGTACTCTTTGACGGCATGAGTCTCTAAACTCCATTGTTGGGGTGAGGAGCTCTACTGTGTGTCGATGAATTAATGCAAGTATTTCTGTTTTTTATTCAAACACGCTTGTTTCTATCTAAAATATTCATTCGCACTTCAATATGATGGATATGATGATCCGTGACACTCATCACCATTCTCAACCTATGAACGCGTGCCTGACAACCACCTCCGTTCTACATTAGATTGAATGAGTAACTCTTGGATTCCTTAATCAGAGTCTTCGTGGTATAAGCTAGAATCCATTGGCAGCATTCTTGAGAATCCGGAAAGTTTAAACCTTGTCTGTGGTATTCCGAGTAGGATTCAGGGATTGAATGACTGTGACGAGCTTCAAACTCACAAGGGTTGGGCGTAGTGACAGACGCAAAAGGATCAATGGATCCTATTCCAGCATGAGTGAAAACCGACAGATGATTAGTCGTGCGGTGACAGAGCACCTGGACCATTTTCACTGAGAGGATAGATGGTAGCCATTGACAATAGTGATCCACCAACACACAGCTTGCCATAGGAGGAACCTTGCGTGCATGAAGAAAAAGACAGGGGGAAAGCAGAGATTCAGAAGACAAAGTATCTCCAAAATTCCAACATATTCTCCATTACTGCATAACAAGTATTATTTAATCCATGCTCTCTTGTTCATTTGCAAGTTAACTGATAATTATAATTGAAATCCTGACTAAGAGTTACAAGATAACCATAGCTTGCTTCAGGTCAACAATCTCCGTGGGATCGACCCTTACTCACGTAAAGTATTACTTGGATGACCCAGTGCACTTGCTGGTTAGTTGTGCGAAGTTGTGAAGAATTGTGATTTCCAATTTCGTGCACCATAGAGCACCCCCAAACAAATGGGCAAGTCGAGTCCGCAAATAAGGTCATCTTGTTGGGCCTCAAGAAGCGGCTGGATAACAAAAAAAGGTGCATGGGCCGATGAACTCGCTTCGGTCCTTTGGTCTTACCGTACAACCGAGCAGTCATCCACGGGAGAAACCCCCTTTCACCTGACGTACGGGGTAGACGCGATGATAGCCGTGGAGATCGGCGAGCCGAGCCTGCGGTTACTTCTGAAGGGAGTAGAAGAAGCAGTAGAAAAGGACCTGGTGGATGAGGCCAGGGAAATGGCCCATTTGACAGAAGTAGCATTGAAGCAAAGAATGGCCCTACACTACAACGCCAAAGTGTTCAGGAGGGAATTTGGGAAAAATGACCTCATCTTGCGACACAACGACATAGGGCTACCGACCCAAGGGGAAGGAAAACTGGCGGCAAATTGGGAAGGCCCATACAGGATCAAAGAAGTGCTCGGCAAAGGCACCTATAAATTGGAGAAGCTCGATGGCAAGAAGATCCCGAGAACATGGAATGCAGGTAACTTGAGAAGATTTTATTCTTAGCTCAATCGCGTCATCTAGACGGCCCAACGAGTTCAATGATTTACTTCTGTTAAGTGCTTATCATGACTATAGGCTTGTTTAGCTGTCAATCAATGTTTACTTAACAAATTTCTCCATTTACTCTTCCCCAATTATGCGTCCCACGACAACATGTTCCTTAGAACAAATGGTAAATGGGACAACAATACGGCGCCCCAGGACTGATCACCCCGGGAGCCAACCAAATTAAAGCCATAACAAACGGCCGTGACAATAGCAAAGCCACAACGTGGCTTCGCCGAAGATACCAACATAACGATAAACAAACACGAGTGACAAGCCTACACCGACAAAACGGTAACAAAACAAAACAAAAGCGCTACCAGATAAGCGGATAAAGACGATAATCACAAGCCGACCAAGCGACTAATAAAGTATAACAAAATTAGTTTCACAAGTTCTACAACAGGACCACAAATCCATGCAAAAGCATAAGGTACAAGAGTTCATTTTTTGGGCATGTCGACAATCTTGTCATCCTTGATCGTTTTGAAAACCCCAATTGTCGAGGTATCAAATTCGGGAGCCACGACCTTCACCTAGGCTTTAAGAGCCTCTTCTGTCATCAGGATCGCGCTTTTTCCCTGCTTCACGGTCTCTCTATGCTTTCTCTTAAACTCTTCAGCTTCAGTTTGGGCGGCCTTAGCCGACGAGACGGCCCTGTCACGTTCCTTCTCCAAAGCGACCACCCGACCTTGCGCGGCATTGAGCTGACTTTCCAAAGTCATCTCCCGCTCGGTCAAACGGGATATGGTAGCATCAGCAGTCTTCAATTTTTCTTGAGCAGACGCAGCCTTCTCCTCGGCAATCTTAAGCTTCTCATTCGCCTCGGACAGCTACCCCCGAAGCGTTTCAACTCGAGTTTTGAATTTGTTGTTAGCTGTAATAGCAGATTCGAGCTTCCGACATAGCGATTGCATACCCAACAACTCAAACTACGCCTTCCGAGCTATGGCAGCACCACGAAGGAGGGTACGGTACATCCACCGCGTCTGCCCCGCAAGGTCGGTACCACGAAAGTGTTCCTCCGTGCCGGAAAGCAACTGGGAGTCTCTGAATGTCCCGGCATCAAAGTTCCTTTCCATCACGGTGAGGGCCCCTTCGGGGCTGGAGAGTGACCTCTGCCTCTGGGGGGTGGGGATGACCCTTAGGTCGTCTTCCTCGACCTGCTGAGCAAAGGACGAGTGCCCGGTACCGGCCGCCTCCCCATGAACGGGAGAAACGTGCGCCCCGTCAGAAGGTTTATCTGACATGTCGACTTCACGGGGTGAGGGCGCCGCCTGATCCCGCTTGTTCCCGGGAGGGGCTTCCGGCTACTCGTCAGCCTTCTCCCCATCACTCTCCTCTAAAAAAGTTTTGTACAAGCTCTCAAGGCCTGTCACCTCAGCAGACATTCCCACTGCAACAGATAAATAAACAAGTTAGTCGTTTAATCGGCATAACCAACCAAAACAACGATAATGCAAGAAACACAAGACAAAGCTACTCACAAATATTGTAGAACCTATGCACAATTACTCAAGAGGGGGGGGTGAATTGAGTATTGCAACAACAATGAATCTTTTTGCGAAAGTTAAAGACAATATACAAAAGTGTTATTGTACTAGTATTTTTCCAAGAGCTTAACTCAATTGCTAAGCATTTATAAGGAGCTTTTACTTTCCAATAGACACCAACTCAAATAAATTGATCAAGCTTTTCACCAATCGGACTTAAGCTATTCCTTAAGTACTTACGAAGCTACTTTTCGATCACAATTTATTTGCTCAAAGGTAAACGACAATAATATTGAAGAGATGAGTTTGGAGAGATGCAAACGCTATTTAGAGTGGTTCGGAACAATCCTTGTCCTACGTCCACTTTCTTTCTCAATCGCTATTGAGAAGTTCCACTATTGCCAAGCTTCAAGGTGCTCGCGCAAAACCTTTTACAATCCGAGTCCTTAGTTTCTAACACCTCACGGTATATGATCACCACTCGTATACTAACCCACTCCACTTAGAGATACCTTCTCTAAGATTTGCCTTGAGTACTTAGTATACCTCTTTGGTATCCTCACCGACTATAGTGTTTATAACTCTTGACTCAACCTTGGAGATCACACTCCAATTTACAAAGTGTACAAGAAAACAATTCTCAAAGAATTGTTGAGACGAAATGAGTACTCTCTAGAAGAGTGTATGATTACAAGTTTAGCACTATTGAACCAATTGATATTGCTCTCTCAAATTGTGTATTATAACACCTTAAAAAAATGTGTAGAATGAAAGAATATGAACAAGATAGTTTGCAAATACTCAAGTATCTGAAATAAGGCTTCAATCCATCTATTTATAGACTCCCCAAACCTTAGAAACGTTGGGGAGTTAATGGGATGGAGCCTTTTTGTCAAAACTAGCCGTTTTTTATGTTTTTGAATCATTTGCATCGATGCAAATGTGTCTTTGAAGCTGAAATTTGAATTTTCAACTAGGTTGCATCGATGCAAACATCTTTGCATCGATGCAACAAGTCGTCGCATGCTTTGCATCGATGCAAGATGAGTGTGCATCAATGCAAACCTTAAAGAATGGCTTAAAATCACTTCAAAATACTTAGGATTGATCTCAAACTTGTTGGAGTCAATTCCTATGCTTTTGTACCTTTGAAAACAAGTTTTAAACCATTTGGCTAGCATCGAATTGCAAGATGTGCATCAAAACATTTTGTGAGTGTGTGTTGAGAGATTTAGCAATTGGTTCTTAACAAGAAGTTACCTAAGTCCTAAGACACTATACTTGTCTTCAAATGTTGTGGACTTGAGTTTCTTGTTGTTGTTGTGTTGCTTTCAACTCTTCATTCCTCAACGTTGAATGTTGGTTGATCTTTCAACATGCTTGTTCATTCAAGTTGTTTGTTGGTTTGTCTTTCATGTCATTTGTTGGTTTGTCATTCATCAAAACCTACGAATACAAACTTCGCATACAAGCAACATGATTTACAATTTCCCCCTTTTTGATAATGACAAACCAATTTTGAGGATATGCATTTATAAATGATTTTGAAAGTAACAATAATGCACTTTGTTTTATAGAAAGCTTTGGAGAAGACTTCACAAAAAAATTTTTGCAGGAGTTCCCCCTAAATATGTGCATTTGTTCCCTTAAAGGGCATTTATCAAAGAAAACGATTTAGATATCAAAGTTTTGCTTAGCGCAAGTCTTTTTGAAATCATTGTTTCGCAAACTTATTTCTTCTTTTCAAATCCTCAAACTTCTTCTTTTTCAAAAGTTCAAAACTTCAAATATCCTCAAACTTTTCTTCCCCCTTTTGACATTATCAAAAAGAAAGGAGTTTGAAATGTGTCATAGAAGCATGCATAAAACAATGAATTTTTTTAAGTTCAAATTCTCTATTAATCTCAAGGATGAGATATTCCCCCTTTCAAAAAGAATTTGATTTCCTCTTTTTATATATAACAAGCATGCATAATTCCCCCTAAAGAAGTGAAATATATCAAGGCATGCACATTAACTTAAAATAGGGGTACCAAGCCTATTTTGAGTTATTCACCAAATAAGCATACAAGCATTAATCATTAAACAAAATTATGAAGGAAATATCAAAGTATTTAAACCATAATAGAAATCCTTAGCTTACTAGGAGTTAGTTTAACAATTCATATAATCAAATAAACGTAAAGCAATAAAAAGTGACTTGATGAAGAGGAGACAATCAATCTTGGTCTTCATCATCATCATTATCCTCTTCATACGGTAGGTGGATGCCGAAATGCTCATATAAGTCATCAATACGACGATCCAAGCGACCCGTGCGATGATCTACACGAGACACACAACGATTAAGTGCTTCAAGTTGCCTACCATGCTCTACTTCAATCCTTTGGATGTTTTGGTTGATGGATTGTAATTCTCTCATTACATCAACCAAGGAGGGTGGTTCTTGAGCTTGAGGTGCTTGTGGAGGAGCTTGCTCTTGAGGACCTTGTTCATCAACATTTCTTCTTCCCATTTTGTTGAGAATATGAGTGTTGATACAAGATTGAGGTGGTACTTCTTTGGCAATCTCATTTGATACATCAATACCAACATAATCAAAGACTTTAGACCATAGGCAAAGGAATCCTAATCCACCATTCCTATCCTTCATCTTGAGCCTAATCATATGTTGTACTATAAAGTATGGCCAATTAATCTTAATCCCATTCATCATAGCCCACATGACAATCAAATCTTCATCATTTACATTCGCATGCCCGGATATTCTAGGTTGCAATACATAGGTGACTAGATATAACAAAGTTCTATGTTCCGCACTCATTGAATTGCAACTAATTTTGGAGTGAGCTCCTTGTACAAGGTTGAACAAATGCATGGCATTGTCCTTTGAATAACCCCATTCATCAATTGGGGTTTTACCACCTTGAAACAAGTCACCTTGATTTGGTAACTCCCAAATGGTGGCTAACTCATCCATCTAGCCTATAATCCTTTCTTCCTATCTTGAAGAATAATGTGAAATTTGATTCATCTTCCTCATCAATCTCAATCATGAGTGTGCTATAGGCTATGGCAACTAAATCCGGATAATATTTACTCTTAATTTGAACAAAATCCATGAGGCCTTGATGAACTAGAATAGCCTTAAGAGTATCAAACTTATGAATGACAAGAAGGGTCGGATCCAAATACCTCGGAGGAATTTCCTTTCTTCCGGCGAGCCTTGCCTCATAGAATTGAAGATCTTCATTAGAAGCAAAGTACCTTGCCAAAGGATGATCATTTGGAGGTGGAACCACACTTGAAGAGCCTTTTGACTTCTTGATGGTTCTCTTGATTCTAGGCATTGTGGATGATTTTGTTTTATGGGTTTTGTAGAGGAGAATGTGGGGACTTCAAATATGTAATTTGTTTGTAGTGGGTATCTAAGTTTTGTGAGTTGTATGAAGCTATATGTGAGCTTGTTTTGGAGGTTATGGAGGTTTGAATGTTGGGGATATGAGTTGTGAGGTTGAAGATGATGAAAAAGTGGGGTTTTGTTGCTAAAAAATGCCAAATTCACGTATTTTTGTGCAATTTGGTCGTGTTTGCATCGATGCACATAGCACGTTGTGTGCTTTGCATCGATGCAACATGCATCATTTTGCCCAAAATCACCAAATTTTCATCCTTTGGTGGTTCTTTCTTCAATCCTTTGAGTTCCATCATGTATATACTCACTTAAACCATTATAAACTTCAATTTGTTGATCCTCCATTGTTTATAATCTTCAAATTCTTCAATCTACCTCAAGATTAATCACTCATTCATCAACTCATAAACCTACAAAACAATGGCTAATTGGATATCTCCAATGCTTAAGTTAGTAAGAGATACAAAAATAGCAATATAAATACAATGAATTCAAACAAATCATATTAGATTAGAATCCAAGATACCAAGTTCATTTCGAATGTTAAAAAACTTTCTTTACATAAAGGTTTAGTGAAGATGTCCGCTAGTTGTTTACTAGTTTCGACAAATTCAATAACCACATCACCCTTTCAACATGGTCTCTTATGAAGTGATGTCTAATCTCAATATGCTTGGTTCTTGAATGTTGAACCGGATTCTTGGTTAAATTTATTGCACTAGTATTATCACATTTGATAGGAATGTGATCAAGCATGAGTCCATAGTCCACAAGTTGTTGTTTCATCCATAAAATTTGGGCGCAACAACTACCGGCGGCTACATACTCGGCTTCGGCGTAGACAAGGCTACACTTACTTGTTCTTACTATGCCATGAAACAGAGCGTTTCCTAGCAAGTGACAAGTGCCGCTAGTGCTTTTCCTATCCAATTTGCAACCGGCAAAATCGGAATCGGAATAACCAATCAAATCACAAGTGGATCCTTTCGGATACCACAATCCAACATTTAATGTTCCTATGAGATACTTCATAATCCTTTTCACCGCACTTAAGTGAGATTCCTTAGGATTAGCTTGGTATCTCGCACACATGCATACACTAAACATGATATCTGGCCTACTTGCCATTAGATAAAGTAATGATCCTATCATGCCTCTATACTTCTTTACATCTATGCTTTTACCTTGTTCATCTTTGTCAAGGTAGCAAGTAGTGCTCATTGGTGTGTCCATTGCCTTAGCATCAAATTTGCCTAAGTTATCTTTTCCATTATTTAGAATAAAGCATTTACAACCAAAGATGTGAAGGTGGGAAATATTTGGCTTTCTTCCTTTGTACAATTCGTACGGTGTTTTCTTAAGAATAGGTCGAATGATAATCCTATTCATAACATAACACGCGGTACTAACCGCATCCGCCCAAAAGTACTTAGGAATTAGCCTCATTGAGCATAGTTCTCGCCATTTCTTCTAATGACGATTTTTCCTTTCAACCACACCATTTTGTTGTGGTGTTCTAGGAGAGGAAAAATTATGCTCAATGCCATTTTCTTCACAAAAGTTCAAAAAGATTGTTTTCAAATTCTCCCCATGATCACTTCTAATAGATGATATATGCAAATTCTTTCATTTTGAATAACTTTGGCTAATCTTTTGAATGCTCGAAATGCATCACTCTTGTTTGCTAAGAACAAGGTCCATGTAAATCGAGAGTAATCATCAACAATAACTAAGCATAGTAATTGCCACCAAAGCTCATAGTCCTAGAAGGACCAAATAATCCATGTGCAAAAGTTGTAATGGCCTTGTTGTTGAAACAATATTTTTGGATTTAAAAGAGTCCTTTACTTGTTTTCCCTTTTGACATGCATCGCAAAGGACGTCTTTTCAAAACGTAGCTTTGGTAAGCCAATTACTAACTCTTTAGAGACCAATTTGCTAAGATGGTCCATGTTAGCATGAGCTACTCTACGATGCCATAACCAGTTCATCATTTTTACTAACAAGGCATTTCACATCATTTGAGGAAACTTCATTAGATTAATCATGTTACATTGTCAACACGGTGCCCAATTAGCACAATTTCATTAGTGTCTTGCCTTTTTATCAAACAACATTTGAATCAAAGGTGCTAAGTTCCTTTGTCACAAAGTTGGCTAACACTAATGGAGATTATGTTTGAGACCTTTGACAAGTATAACATTATCTATGGAGGTAGAAGAATTTTTACCAACTTTTCCAACGCCGATTACTTTGCCGGTGTTGTTGTCTCCATAGATCACGTTTCCTCCGTTTGTAGGCTCTATTGCGGTGAACTTTGATTCATCACCGGTCATGTGTTTGGAGCATCCACTATCAACATACCAATTTGTATCCTTAGCTCCAACACGTACCTACAAAACAATTAAAATTGGGATTTAGGTACCCAAGTGAATTTGGGTCCTTGATGGTTAGTATGAGCATAATGCCCATAAGGTGCCCATCTCGTATCTTGACTACTGGTCGGCGAAATTGTGAACTATACTTTTTCACAACTCAAATAATCCCCGGTAATGGCTCCAAGAACTTGGTGGCTCAATACCATGGCATTACACAACTTCGCACAACTAACCAGCAAGTGCACTGGGTCGTCCAAGTAATAAACCTTACGTGAGTAAGGGTCGATCCCACGGAGATTGTTAGTATTGAAGCAAGCTATGGTCATCTTGTAAATCTTAGTCAGGCAAACTCAGATGTATATGGTGATGAACGAAAATAACATAAAAGATAAAGATAGTGATACTTATGTATATCATTGGTGTATGAGCTTCAGACAAGTGTATGAAGATGCCTTCCCTTCCGTCTCTCTGCTTTCCTACAGCCTTCATCCAATCCTTTCTTACTCCTTTCCATGGCAAGCTCGTATAGGGTCTCACTGTTGTCAGCAGCTACCTCCCATCCTCTCAGTGAAAGCGATTGCATATGCCCCTGTCACGGTCATAGCGGAATTCATCTGTCGGTTCTCAATCAGGCCGGAATAGAATCCAGTGATTCTTTTGCGTCTGTCACTAACGCCCCGCCCTCAGGGTTTGAAGCACGTCACAGTCATTCAATCATTGAATCCTACTCAGAATACCACAGACAAGGTTTAGACCTTCCGGATTCTCTTGAATGCTGCCATCAGGTCCTGCCTATACCACGAAGACTCTGATCTCACGGAATGGCTGGCTCGTTTGTCAGGCGAGCACTCGGTTGTCAAGCGATCAACCATGCATCGTGCAATCAGGAATCCAAGAGATATTCACTAAAGCCTCGAATGCTTGTAGAACAAGAATGGTTGTCAGTCACCTTGTTCATAGGTTGAAGAACAAGTGATATCTTGGTAAAAGAACAAGCGGAATTGAATGGAAGAACAATAGTAATTGCATTAATACTCGAGGTACAGCAGAGCTCCACACCCTTAATCTATGGTGTGTAGAAACTCCACCGTTGAAAATACATAAGCATAAGGTCTAGGCATGGCCGAATGGCCAGCCTCCCAAAGATCTAAGATAGCATAAAAGTGAAGATAGCTACCAAAGTCTACTAATACAATAGTAAAAGGTCCTATTAATAGTAACTAGTAACCTAAGGTGTACAGAAATGAGTAAATGACATAAAAATCCACTTCCGGGCCCACTTGGTATGTGCTTGGGCTGAGCAATCAAGGAAATTCGTGTAGAGACCTTTTCTGGAGTTAAACGCCAGCTCCCATGCCAGTTTGGGCGTTTAACTCCAACTTTTATTCCTGTTCCGGCGTTTAACGCTGGAATTCCTGAGGCCGGATTGCTTCGCGGGTTTGGGCCATCAAATCTTGGACAAAGTATGGACTATTATATTGCTGGAAAGCCCTGGATGTCTACTTCCAACGCCGTTGAGAGCGCGCCAATTGGGCTTCTGTAGCTCCAGAAAATCCACTTCGAGTGCAGGGAGGTCAGAATCCAAGCATCTGCAGTCTTTTTTGGTCTCTGAATCAGATTTTTGCTCAGGTCCCTCAATTTCAGCCAGAAAATACCTGAAATCACAGAAAAACACACAAACTCATAGTAAAGTCCAGAAAAGTGAATTTTAAATAAAAACTAATAAAAATGTACTAAAATCTAACTAAAAGATATCAAAAACATACTAAAACAATGCCAAAAAGTATACAAATTATCCGCTCATCACAACACCAAACTTAAATTGTTGCTTGTCCTCAAGCAACTGAAAATCAAATAAGATCAAAAGAAGAGAATATGCATGAATTCCAAAACATCTGTGAAGATCAGTATTAATTAGATGAGCGGGGCTTTTAACCTTCTGTCTCTGAACAGTTTTGGCATCTCAATCTATCCCTTGAAATTCAGAATGGTTGGCTTCTTTAGGAACTCAGAGTCCAGATAGTGTTAATGATTCTCCTGGTGAAGTATGATGATTCTTGAACATAGCTATTTATGAGTCTTGGCTGTGGCCCAAAGCACTCTGTCTTCCAGTATTACCACCGGATACATACATGCCACAGACACATAATTGGGTGAACCTTTTCAGATTGTGACTCAGCTTTGCTAAAGTCCCCAATTAGAGTGTCCAGGGTTCTTAAGCACACTCTTATTTGCCTTGGATCACAACTTTATTTCTTTTCTTTTTTCTTTCTTTCTTTCTTTTTTTTCGATTTTTTTTTTTTTTCGGTTTTTTTCTCTTTTTTTTTTTTTTTTGAATAGCTTTTTCTTGCTTCAAGAATCATTTTATTGATTTTTCAGATCCTCAGTAACATGTCTCCTTTTTCATCATTCTTTCAAGAGCCAACATTCATGAACCACAAATTCAAGATACATATGCACTGTTTACACATACATTCAGAGAACAAAAATATTGCCACCACATCAAAATAATTAAACTATTATAAAATTCAAAATTCATGCAATTCTTCCTTTTTCAATTAAGCACATTTTTATTCAAGAAAGGTGATGGATTCATAGGACATTCATAACTTTAAGGCATAGACACTAAGACACTAATGATCATAAGACACAAACATGGATAACATAAAGCATAAAATTCGAAAAACAGAAGATAATAACAAGGAAATCAAGGAATGGGTCCACCTCAGTGATGGCGGCTCTTCCTTGCTTTTGAAGGTCCTATGGAGTGCTTGAGCTCCTCAATGTCTCTTCCTTGTCTTTGTTGCTCCTCCCTCATGATTCTTTGATCTTCTCTAATTTCATGGAGGAGAATGGAGTGTTCTTGATGCTCCACCCTTAGTTGTCCCATGTTGGAACTTAATTCTCCTAGGGAGGTGTTTAGTTGCTCCCAATAGTTTTGTGGAGGAAAGTTCATCCCTTGAGGAATCAGGGATTTCTTGATGAGAGGGGTCTCTTGTATTCCATCCTTTTCTTGGTGATGGGCTTGTCCTCATCAATGGGGATATCTCCTTCTATGTCAACTCCAACTGAATAACAGAGGTGACAAATGAGGTGAGGAAAGGCTAATCTTGCCAAAGTGGAGGTCTTGTCTGCCACTTTATAGAGTTCTTGAGCTATAACCTCATGAACCTCTATTTCCTCTCCAATCATGATACTATGGATCATGATGGCCCGTCTATGGTAACTTCGGACCGGTTGCTAGTGGGAATGATTGAGCGTTGTATGAACTCTAACCATCCTCTAGCCACGGGTTTGAGGTCATGCCTTCTCAATTGAACCGGCTTTCCTCTTGAGTCTTGCCTCCATTGTGCGCCCTCTTCACATATGACTGTGAGGACTTGGTCCAACCTTTGATCAAAGTTGACCCTTCTAGTGAAAGGATCATCTCCTTGCATCATAGGCAAGTTGAACGCCACCCTCACACTCTCCGGACTAAAATCCAAGTATTTCCCCCGAACCATAGTGAGATAATTCTTTGGATTCGGGTTCACACTTTGGTCATGGTTCTTGGTGATCCATGCATTGGCATAGAACTCTTGAACCCAAGATTCCGACTTGTTTGAATGGGGTTGGTGAGTACTTCCCAACCTCTTCTTCGGATCTCATGGCGGATCTCCGGATATTCACCCTTTTGAGTGAAAAGGGGACTTCGGGGATCACCTTCTTCAAGGCCACAACTTCATAGAAGTGGTCTTGATGCACCTTTGAGAGAAATCTATCCATCTCCCATGACTCGGAGGTGGAAGCTTTTGCTTTCCCTTTCCTCTTTTTAGAGGTTTCTCCGGCCTTTGGTGCCATAATGGTTATGGAAAAACGAAAAAGCAACGCTTTTACCACACCAAACTTAAAATGTTTGCTCGTCCTCGAGCAAAAGAAGAAAGAAAGGAGTAAGAAGAAGAAATGAGGAAGAGGGGGAGGGTAGTGTGTTCGGCCAAAGGGGGAAGAAGTGGTCTTTAGGTTGTGTGAAAATGAAGGGTTGAAGAGGGTATTTATAGGAGAGAGGGGGGTAAAGGTTCGGCCATTTGAGGGTGGGTTTGGGAGGGAAAGTGGTTTGAATTTGAAGGGTGAGGTTGTGGGGTTTTTATGAAGGATGGATGAGTGGTGAAGAGAAAGATGGGATTTGATAGGTGAGGGTTTTTGGGGAAGAGGTGTTGAGGTGATTGGTGAATGGGGAAGAAGAGAGAGAGTGATGGTAGGGTCCTGTGGGGTCCACAGATCCTGTGTCAAGGAAAAGTCATCCTTGCACCAAATGGCATCAAAATCCACGTTTTGACCCATTTCTGGCGTTAAACGCCGGGCTGGTGCCCATTCCTGGCGTTTAACGCCAGGTTGTTGCCCTTTACTGGCGTTTAACGCCAGTCTGGTGCCCTTTTCTGGCGTTAAACGCCCAGAAAGGTGCCAGACTGGGCGTTAAACGCCCAACTGCTAGGCTGACTGGCGTTTGAACGCCAGCAGCATCTTCCTCCAGGGTGTGCTGTTTTTTCTTCCTGTTTTTCATTTTGTTTTTTGCTTTTTTCATTGTTTTTGTGACTTCTTATGATCATCAACCTACAAAAATAAAATAACAAAAGAAAATAATTATTATAAAACATTGGGTTGCCTCCCAACAAGCGCTTCTTTAGTGTCATTAGCTTGACAGGACTCCCATGGAGCCTCAGAAACACTCAGAACCGTGTTGAAACCTCCAACACCAAACTTAGAGTTTGAATGTGGGGTTTCAACACCAAACTTAGAGTTTGGTTGTGGCCTCCCAACACCAAACTTAGAGTTGGACTGTGGGGGCTCTGCTTGGCTCTGTTTTGAGAGAAGCTCTTCTGCTTCTCTCCATGATGACAGAGGGATATCCTTGGGCCTTAACACCATGGATTCTTCATTCACTTGAATGATCAACTCTCCTCTATCAACATCAATCACAGCCTTTGCTGTGGCTAGGAAGGGTCTGCCAAGGATGATGGATTCATCCATGCACTTCCCAGTCTCTAGGACTATGAAATCAGTAGGAATGTAATGGCCTTCAATCTTCACCAAAACATTCTCTACAAGTCCATGGGCTTGTTTTCTTGAGTTGTCTGCCATTTCTAGTGAGATTTTTGCAGCTTGCACCTCAAAGATCCCTAATTTCTCCATTACAGAGAGGGGCATGAGGTTTACACTTGACCCTAAGTCACACAAGGCCTTCTTGAAGGTCATGGTGCCTATGGTACAAGGTATAGAAAACTTCTCAGGATCCTGCCTCTTTTGAGGCAGTTTCTGCCTAGACAGGTCATCCAGTTCTTTGGTGAGCAAGGGAGGTTCATCTTCCCAAGTCTCATTTCCAAATAACTTGTCATTTAGCTTCATGATTGCTCCAAGGTATTTAGCAACTTGCTCTTCAGTGACATACTCATCCTCTTCAGAGGAAGAATACTCATCAGAGCTCATGAAAGGCAGTAGCAAGTCCAAGGGAATCTCTATGGTCTCAGTCTGAGCCTCAGATTCCCAAGGTTCCTCATTGGGGAACTCATTAGAGGCCAGTGGACGTCCAGTGAGGCCTTCCTCAGTGGCGTTCACTGCCTCTTCTTCCTCCCAGAATTCGGCCATGTTTATGGCTTTGCACTCTCCTTTTGGATTTTCTTCATGTTACTTGGGAGAGTGCTTGGAGGAAGTTCAGTAATTTTCTTGCTCAGCTGACCCACTTGTCCTTCCAAATTCCTAATGGAAGATCTAGTTTCAGTCATGAAACTTTGAGTGGTTTTGATCAGATCAGAGACCATGGTTGCTAAGTCAGAATTATTCTGCTTGGAGCTCTCTGTCTGTTGCTGAGAAGATGATGGAAAAGGCTTGCCATTGTTAAACCTGTTTCTTCCACCATTGTTATTGAAACCTTGTTGAGGTCTCTCGTGATTCTTCCATGAAAGATTTGGGTGATTTCTCCATGAAGAATTATAGGTGTTACCATAGGGTTCTCTAGGTAATTTACCTCTTCCATGGAAGGGTTCTCAGGATCATAAGCTTCTTCCTCAGATGAAGCTTCCTTAGTACTGTTTGGTGCATTTTGCATTCCAGACAGACTTTGAGAAATCAAATTGACTTGTTGAGTCAATATTTTATTCTGGGCCAAAATGGCATTCAGAGTGTCAATATCAAGAACTCCTTTCTTCTGACTAGTCCCATTGTTCACAGGATTTCTTTCAGAAGTGTACATGAATTGGTTATTTGCAACCATTTCAATCAGTTCTTGAGCTTCAGTAGGCGTCTTCTTCAGATGAAGATCCTCCTGCAGAGCTATCCAAGGACATCTTAGATAGTTCAGAGACCATCATAGAAAATACCTATGATGCTCCATTCAGAAAGCATGTCAGAAGGACATTTTCTGATTAATTGTTTGTATCTTTCCCAAGCTTCATAGAGGGATTCTCCATCCTTTTGTCTAAAGGTTTGGACTTCCACTCTAAGCTTACTCCATCTTTGTGGTGGAAAGAATTTTGCCAAGAAGGCATTGACTAGCTTTCATGAGTCCAGGCTCTCTTTAGGTTGAGAGTCCAACCATATTCTAGCTCTGTCTCTTACAGCAAAAGGGAATAGCATCAGTCTATAGACTTCAGGGTCAACCCCATTAGTCTGACTGTGTCACAGATTTGCAAGAATTCAGCTAAAAACTGATGAGGATCTTCCATTGGAAGTCCATGGGACTTGCAATTCTGTTGCATTAGAGAAACTAATTGAGGCTTAAGCTCAAAGTGTTTGCTCCAATGGCAGGGATAGAGATGCTTCTCCCATAAAAATCAGGAGTAGGTGCAGTAAAGTCACCCAGCACCTTCCTTGCATTGTTTGCATTGTTGTTGTTTTCTGCTGCCATGTTTCTTCCTTGAAGAATTCGGTCAGGTCCTCTAAAGAGTTGTGCTTTGGCTTCTCTTAGCTTTCTCTTCAAAGTCCTTTCAGGTTCAGGATCAGCTTCAACAAGAATGCCTTTGTCCTTGCTCCTGCTCATATGAAAGAGAAGGGAACAAGAAAATGTGGAATCCTCTATGTCACAGTATAGAGATTCCTTTAAGTGTCAGAGGAAAAGAGAAATAGAAAGAAGAAGGAGAAGATAAATTCGAACTTTAGTTAGATAAGGTTCGAATTGTGCATTGAGAAGGAGTGGCACTCCATAATAGAAGGATGTGGGAAGGAGGGAAGTTTATTTTCGAAAATCAAGTGAAAAATTTTGAAATTATTTTGAAAAACATTAATTAATTTTCGAAAATAAAAGTGGAAAAGAAATTAAGTGATTTTTGAAAAAGAATTTGAAATTAGAAATTAAGAGATTTGATTGAAAGTTATTTTGAAAAAGATGTGGTTAAGAAGATATGAAAAAAAAATGTGATTGAGAAGATATGATTTGAAAACTATTTGAAAAGATATGATTTTAAAACAATTTGAAAAGATATGATTTTAAAAATTGATGACTTGCCTAACAAGAAAAGATATGATTCAACATTAAAAACCTTCTCAACAGAAAAGGTAACAATTTGAGATGTTCAATCAAATCATTAATTGTAGTAAGTATCTTTTAAAAAGGAAAGAAATTGATTTTGAAACATTTGATTGAAAAGATTTGATTTGAAAAAGATTTGATTTTGAAAAATTTGAAAAAATTGATTTGAAAACAAAATCTTCTCCCTAGCACCATCCTGGCGTTAACGCCCAGAATGGTATACATTCTGGCGTTTAACGCCCAAATGCACCCTTTTTGGGCGTTAAACGCCCAACCAGGTACCCTGGCGTTTAAACGCCAGTCTGCCTTCTTCACTGGGCATTTTTGAATGCTCAGCTTTTTCTGTATAATTCCTCTGCAGTATGTTCTAAATCTTCAATTCTTTGTATCATTGACTTGAAAAGACACAAATTAAAAATATTTTTGGATTTTTAATAATCAAAATGCAACAAGAATCAAATAACAATGCATGCAAGACACCAAACTTAGCATTTGTGTACTACTGACACTAACATAGAGAATGCATAGAGACACAAAAAACTTCAAGTCAATAGAATTCAAGAGAT
This sequence comes from Arachis stenosperma, assembly GCF_014773155.1. Lineage (NCBI taxonomy): Eukaryota > Viridiplantae > Streptophyta > Magnoliopsida > Fabales > Fabaceae > Arachis > Arachis stenosperma. The sequence goes on along the minus strand of NC_080383.1, from coordinate 32,902,614 downwards.
TAGAACACAAAATATATGCATGGATTCGAAAAATATAACAAAGACATGCATTTGACACCAAACTTAAGATGAGACTCTACTCAAACAAGAAATATTTTTGGATTTTTATGGTTTTGTAATTTTTTTGTGATTTTCGAAAATTTAAGTGAAAACATCAAATTCTTAATGAGAATTCCAGGAATCAGTGCAATGCTAGTCTAAGACTCCGGTCCAGGAATTAGACATGGCTTCACAGCCAGCCAAGCTTTCAGGAAAGCTTCGGTCCAAAACACTAGACATGACCAAAGGTCAGCCAAATCTTAGCAGATCACTGCTCCAAGAGCAAAATTGATGAGAGTCAACAAGCTCTTGTGGTGATAAGTTGAAACCTCGGTCCAATCAGATTAGACATGGCTTCTCAGCCAGCCAGATTTCAACAAATCATCATGAAACTCTAGAATTCACCTTCAAGAATTTCGAAAAAAAATACCTAATCTAAGCAACAAGATGAACCGTCAGTTGTCCAGCCTAAACAATCCCGGCAATAACACCAAATTTGATGTTGTTGCCGGATCTTGGCTCTGATGTTACCAAAAGCTTGCTCAAAACATGAACAATCCCCGGCAACGGCGCCAAAAACTTGGTCGGCGAAATTGTGAACTATACTTTTTCACAACTCAAATAATCCCCGGTAATGGCTCCAAGAACTTGGTGGCTCAATACCATGGCATTACACAACTTCGCACAACTAACCAGCAAGTGCACTGGTCGTCCAAGTAATAAACCTTACGTGAGTAAGGGTCGATCCCACGGAGATTGTTAGTATTGAAGCAAGCTATGGTCATCTTGTAAATCTTAGTCAGGCAAACTCAGATGTATATGGTGATGAACGAAAATAACATAAAAGATAAAGATAGTGATACTTATGTATATCATTGGTGTATGAGCTTCAGACAAGTGTATGAAGATGCCTTCCCTTCCGTCTCTCTGCTTTCCTACAGCCTTCATCCAATCCTTTCTTACTCCTTTCCATGGCAAGCTCGTATAGGGTCTCACTGTTGTCAGCACTACCTCCATCCTCTCAGTGAAAGCGATTGCATATGCCCCTGTCACGGTCATAGCGGAATTCATCTGTCGGTTCTCAATCAGGCCGGAATAGAATCCAGTGATTCTTTTGCGTGTCACTAACGCCCCGCCCTCAGGGTTTGAAGCACGTCACAGTCATTCAATCATTGAATCCTACTCAGAATACCACAGACAAGGTTTAGACCTTCCGGATTCTCTGAATGCTGCCATCAGGTCCTGCCTATACCACGAAGACTCTGATCTCACGGAATGCTGGCTCGTTTGTCAGGCGAGCACTCGGTTGTCAGGCGATCAACCATGCATCGTGCAATCAGGAATCCAAGAGATATTCACTAAAGCCTCGAATGCTTGTAGAACAAGAATGGTTGTCAGTCACCTTGTTCATAGGTTGAAGAACAAGTGATATCTTGGTAAAAGAACAAGCGGAATTGAATGGAAGAACAATAGTAATTGCATTAATACTCGAGGTACAGCAGAGCTCCACACCCTTAATCTATGGTGTGTAGAAACTCCACCGTTGAAAATACATAAGCATAAGGTCTAGGCATGGCCGAATGGCCAGCCTCCCAAAGATCTAAGATAGCATAAAAGTGAAGATAGCTACCAAAGTCTACTAATACAATAGTAAAAGGTCCTATTAATAGTAAACTAGTAACCTAAGGTGTACAGAAATGAGTAAATGACATAAAAATCCACTTCCGGGCCCACTTGGTGTGTGCTTGGGCTGAGCAATCAAGGAAATTCGTGTAGAGACCTTTTCTGGAGTTAAACGCCAGCTCCATGCCAGTTTGGGCGTTTAACTCCAACTTTTATTCCTGTTCCGGCGTTTAACGCTGGAATTCCTGAGGCCGGATTGCTTCGCGGGTTTGGGCCATCAAATCTTGGACAAAGTATGGACTATTATATTTGCTGGAAAGCCCTGGATGTCTACTTTCCAACGCCGTTGAGAGCGCGCCAATTGGGCTTCTGTAGCTCCAGAAAATCCACTTCGAGTGCAGGGAGATCAGAATCCAACAGCATCTGCAGTCCTTTTTGGTCTCTGAATCAATTTTTGCTCAGGTCCCTCAATTTCAGCCAGAAAATACCTGAAATCACAGAAAAACACACAACTCATAGTAAAGTCCAGAAAGTGAATTTTAAATAAAAACTAATAAAATGTACTAAAATCTAACTAAAAGATATCAAAAACATACTAAAAACAATGCCAAAAAGTATACAATTATCCGCTCATCAACTACGAAAGTTTATGTTTAATTCTAGTAAAGCAACGGGTGCTATACCTACTTTATACATAAGACATATGACATTTGGATTATGCATCCTATGCATGTTTCTAAATGGTTTGCCTAGGTTGTTTCCTAAATGCAACATCTTTTGATCTATATGCATGTGATTATAATTTCTAAATGAAGCATGTTGAGGAGGATGTTTAAGGCTTCATTCCTTTTAGGCATGCTTGCCTTTTGGGCTTGCGGTTGCCTAATAGGAGTTTTAGTATTTTTAAATTTTCCTTTTTCAAAACCTAACCTTCCTTATTATGAACATGCTTTTGGTTTTTTCAACTTTTATCTAAGTTCTTTGAGGATTCATTGAACTTAGCTAAAGTGTTCTTAGATTTGTAATTTCATTTTCATGCATTTTACAAGATTTGTATGGATCACTACTTGTGCTACACTTATCTTTTCCAAGATTGATATTCCGTTTTTAACATCTCATTTGTTTTAAAAGATCCATATTCTTTTTCTTTAGGAGAGAATAATCTGGGTAAGGTTTGTGTACACCTCAAGTAAGGCATCATATTCATCTTGTAATTAAAAGAAGTGGAGTTGTCATCACTAACCTTTTCTTCGCTTGCCATTAAGCAAAGATTTGCAACCTCGTCGTCATCGGAGTCGGATTCATCCTCGTTCTCCCATGATATGTATGCTTTCTCCTTCTTCTTAAATTTCTTGTTTTGTGTCCTCCTTTTGAGTTTTTGGACAATTGGGTTTGATGTGTCCAACTTCTCCACACTATAGCATTTTGGTACCTTTGTTTTGCTCTTGAAGTTTTTCTTCATTGCAACTTATGAATCTTTTTAATAAGAGTGCAAATTCTTCATCTCCTTCTTCTTCATTATCATCACTCTCTTCTTGTAGTGATGTTTTTTAAGGGCGAGACTTTTCTTCTGCTTTCTTCACCTTTTTGTCTATTTAGCATAGTCATTTCATAGGTGAGAAGATTACCTCGTAGTTGATCAAATGTAAGTTGATCATAGAGCCTTCCTTCCACAATGGCGTTCACTTTGGAGTTCCATTTTGGTGTAAGGCTTGTAAGCACCTTGGTCACAATTTGTTTCATGTATTTTGTGCCAAGCATGCTTAGATTGTTGAAGATCTTGGAGAGTCTTTCAAGAGCTTCTTCTGCTCTCTTCATCTTTCATTTTAAAATTTTCCCATTCATGAACCAACATAATACTTTTGATTCTTTAACGTGGTTGGTTCCTTCGTAAGTGATTTGGAGTTATCCCAAATCTCTTTAGCGGTTTCACATGTAGATATTCATATAATCATGCTCGTTAAGTGCACAATGAATGAAGTTGATGGCTTTATCATTCATTGCCACTTTCTTCCAATCATCGTCACTATATTCATCTTCTCCTTTCGGTACTTGCTTTGAGACGGAGACTTCTCCTTCTTTAGCGCTTGTTGTCTTTGTGGAATGTGATTTCCATTCTCATCACTTTCCAAATTCTCACATCTTGAGAACGGATCCAATTCTCATCTTATTTTTCCAATAAGTAATTTGTTCCGCTAAAAAGAGAGGTCTAGCGGTTGAGTTACCTTCACTAGTGTTGTTTGTTAAAGCTTGTGCTTGCCATGATCTTTCCCTAACGGTTAAGTCTTTCAAAGGGTTAAGCTCTGATGCCACTTGTAGAACCTATGCACAATTACTCAAGAGGGGGGGGTGAATTGAGTATTGCAACAACATGAATCTTTTGCGAAAGTTAAAGACATATACAAAGTGTTATTGTACTAGTATTTTTCCAAGAGCTTAACTCAATTGCTAAGCATTTATAAGGAGCTTTTACTTTCCAATAGACACCAACTCAAATAAATTGATCAGCTTTTCACCATCGGACTTAAGCTATCCTTAAGTACCTAGAAGCTAATTTTCGATCACAATTTATTTGCTCAAAGGTAAAGACAATAATATTGAAGAGATGAGTTTGGAGAGATGCAAACGCTATTTAGTGGTTCGGCACAATCCTTGTCCTACGTCCACTTTCTTTCTCAATCGCTATTGAGAAGTTCCACTATTGCCAAGCTTCAAGGTGCTCGCGCAAAACCTTTTACAATCCGAGTCCTTAGTTTCTAACACCTCACGTATATGATCACCACTCGTATACTAACCCACTCCACTTAGAGATACCTTCTCTAAGATTTGCCTTGAGTACTTAGTATAACCTCTTTGGTATCCTCACCGACTATAGTGTTTATAACTCTTGACTCAACCTTGGAGATCACACTCCATTTACAAAGTGTACAAGAAAACCTTCTCAAAGAATTGTTGAGACGAATGAGTACTCTCTAGAAGAGTGTATGATTACAAGTTTAGCTATTTATAGACTCCCCAAACCTTAGAAACGTTGGGGAGTTAATGGGATGGAGCCTTTTTGTCAAAACTAGCCGTTTTTTTATGTTTTGAATCATTTGCATCGATGCAAATGTGTCTTTGAAGCTGAAATTGAATTTCAGCTAGGTTGCATCGATGCAAACATCTTTGCATCGATGCAACAAGTCGTCTGATGAGGGATAATTTGTACGCTTTTTGGCATTGTTTTTAGTTGTTTTTGGTAGTTTTAGTTGAGTTTTTATTATATTTTATTAGTTTTTAGTTAAAATTCACTTTTCTGGACTTCACTATGAGTTTGTGTGTTTTCTGTGATTTCAGGTATTTTTGGCTGAAATTGAAGGTTCTGAGCAAAAATCTGATCCAGAGACTGAAAAGGACTGCAGATGCTGTTGGATTCTGACCTCCCTGCACTCGAAGTGGATTTTCTGGAGCTACAGAAGCTCAATTGGCGCGCTCTCAACGGCGTTGGAAAGTAGACATCCTGGGCTTTCCAGCATATGATAGTCCATACTTTGCCCAAGATTTGATGGCCCAAACCGGCGTTCAAAGTCACCTCAAGAAATCCCAGCGTTAAACGCTGGAACTGGCACCCAAATGGGAGTTAAACGCCCAAACTGGCATAAAAGCTGGCGTTTAACTCCAAAAAGAGTCTCTACACGAAATTGCTTCATTGCTCAGCCCAAGCACACACCAAGTGGGCCCGGAAGTGGATTTTTATGTCATTTACTCATCTCTGTACACCCTAGGCTACTAGTTATCTATAAGTAGGACCTTTTTACTATTGTATTAGAAGACTTTGGTAGCTATCTTCGTTTTATGCTATCTTAGATCATTGGGAGGCTGGCCATTCGGCCATGCCTAGACTTTGTTCTTATGTATTTTCAACGGTGGAGTTTCTACACACCATAGATTAAGGTGTGGAGCTCTGCTGTACCTCGAGTATTAATGCAATTACTATTGTTCTTCCATTCAATTCCGCTTGTTCTTGTTCCAAGATATCACTTGTTCTTCAACTTGATGAATGTGATGATCCGTGACACTCATCATCATTCTCACCTATGAACAAGGTGACTGACAACCACTCTTGTTCTACAAGCAATCGAGGCTCTAGTGAATATCTCTTGGATTCTTTAATCGGAATCTTCGTGGTATAGGCAGGACCAGATGGCGGCATTCAAGAGAATCCGGAAGGTCTAACCTTGTCTGTGGTATTCTGAGTAGGATTCAATGACTGAATGACTGTGATGTGCTTCAAACTCCTAGCAGGCGGGCGTTAGTGACAGACGCAAAAGTATCAATGGATATTATTCCGGCCTGACCGAGAAACCGACAGCTGAATTCCGCTATGCCGTGACAGGGCATAGCCAATCGCTTTCACTGAGAGGATGGGAGGTAGCCACTGACAATGGTGAAACCCTACACGAGCTTGCCATGGAAAGGAGTAAGAAGGATTGGATGAAGACAGTAGGAAAGCAGAGAGACGGAAGGGAAGGCATCTTCATGCGCTTATCTGAAGTTCCTACCAATGAATTACATAAGTATCTCTATCTTTATCTTTTATGTTATTTTCGTTCATCACCATATACATTTGAGTCTGCCTGACTAAGATTTACAAGATGACCATAGCTTGCTTCCTAGTAACAATCTCTGTGGGATCGACCCTTACTCACGTAAGGTATTACTTGGACGACCCAGTGCACTTGCTGGTTAGTTGTGCGAAGTTGTGTAATGCCATGGAATTGAACCACCAAGTTTTTGGAGTTCATGACCGGGGATTATGAGAGTTGTGAAAAGTATTGTTCACAATTTCGCGCACCAAGTTTTTGGCGCCGTTGCCGGGGATTGTTCAAGTTTTGAGCAAGCTTTGGTAACAATGCCTGAGATTGTTCAGTTTGGACAACTGACGGTTCATCTTGTTGCTTAGATTAGGTACTTTTTTTCGAAATTCTTGAAGATGAATTCTAGAGTTTCATGATGATTTGTTGAAATCTGGTTGGCTGAGAAGCCATGTCTAATTTCATTGGACCGAGGTTTCAACTTATCATCACAAGAGCTTGTTGATTTTTTTTCAATCTTGCTTTTGGAGCAGTGATCTGCTAAGGCTTGGCTGGCCTTTGGCCATGTCTAGTGTTTTGGACCGAAGCTTTCTTTGAAAGCTTGGCTGGCTGTGAAGCCATGTCTAATTCCTGGAACGGAGTCTTAGACTAGCATTGCACTGATTCCTGGAATTCTAATTAAGAATTTTGATATCTTCTTTCCACTTAATTTTCGAAAAACACAAAAAAATCAAAAAATCATAAAAAGACCAAAAATATGTTATGTTTCTTGTTGAGACACTAGTCTCATCTTAAGTTTGGTGTCAATTGCATACATTCATGTGTCTTAAGGATCTTCAAATAATTCTTGATGATTTCTTACTCTGATCTTTGAATTCTTTTGACTTGAGTGTTTATGTGTCTCATATAGTGTCAGTAGTACACAAACTGCTAAGTTTGGTGTCTTGCATGCATTGTTATTTGATTTTTGTTGCATTTTGATTATTAAAAATCCAAAAATATTTTTAATTTGTGTCTTTTCAAGTCAATAATACAAAGAATTGAAGATTCAGAACATGCTGCAGAGGAATTATACAGAAAAAGCTGAGCATTCAAAAATGCCCAGTGAAGAAGACAGACTGGCGTTTAAACGCCAGCCAGGGTACCTGGTTGGGCGTTTAACGCCCAAAGAGGTAGCATTTTGGGCGTTAAACGCCAGAATGTGCACCATTCTGGGCGTTTAACGCCAGGATGGCAAAGGGGGAAGATTTTTTTTCAAATCAATTTTTTTCAGAAAGTTTTCAAAGTTTTTCAAAATCAAATCTTTTCAAATCATAATCTTTTCAATCAAATGTTTTCAAAATCAATTCCTTTCCTCTTTCAAAGATACTTACTAACAATTTGATTTGATTGAACATCTCAAATTTGTTTTTTCTGTTGAGAAAGGTTTAATGTTTGAATCATATCTTTTCTTGTTAGGCAAGTCACTAATTTTCAAAATCAAATCTTTTAAAAAATTGTTTTTTCAAAACATATCTTTTAATTTGTTTTCTTTTCCATTCTTATTTTTTTCGAAAATCAATTAAGTGTTTTTCAAAATGTTTTCAAAATCTTTTACTTAATTTTCAAAAATTACTTCCCTTCTTCCCACATCCTTCTATTTATGGAGTACCACTCCTTCTTAATGCACAATTCGAACTCTATCTAATCAAGTTCGAATTCTTCTACTCCCTTCTTCTATTTTTCGTTTCCTCTGACACCTCAAGAAATCTCTATACTGTGACATAGAGGATTCCACATTTTCTTTTTCTCTTCTCTTTCATATGAGCAGGAGCAGAGACAAAGGCATTCTTGTTGAAGCTGACCCTGAACCTGAGAGAACCTTGAAGCGAAAGCTAAGAGAAGCTAAGGCTCAACTCTCTGTTGAGGACCTGACCGAATTCTTCAAAGAAGAAGAACACATGGCAGCCGAAAACAACAACAATGCCAACAATGCAAGGAAGGTGCTGGGTGACTTTACTGCACCTACTCCCGATTTCTATGGGAGAAGCATCTCTATCCCTGCCATTGGAGCAAACAACTTTGAGCTTAAGCCTCAATTAGTTTCTCTAATGCAACAGAATTGCAAGTTCCATGGACTTCCAATGGAAGATCCTCATCAGTTTTTAGCTGAGTTCTTGCAAATCTGTGACACAGTCAAGACTAATGGGGTTGACCCTGAGGTCTACAGACTGATGCTATTCCCTTTTGCTGTAAGAGACAGAGCTAGAATATGGTTGGACTCACAACCTAAAGATAGCCTGGACTCTTGGGAAAAGCTAGTCAATGCCTTCTTGGCAAAGTTCTTTCCACCTCAAAAATGGAGTAAGCTTAGAGTGGAAGTCCAAACCTTCAGACAGAAGGATGGAGAATCCCTCTATGAAGCTTGGGAAAGATACAAACAATTAATCAGAAAGTGTCCTTCTGACATGCTTTCTGAATGGAGCATCATAAGTATTTTCTATGATGGTCTCTCTGAACTATCCAAGATATCTTTGGATAGCTCTGCTGGAGGATCTCTTCATCTAAAGAAGACGCCTACAGAGGCTCAGGAACTAATTGAAATGGTTGCAAATAACCAATTCATGTACACTTCTGAAAGAAATCCTGTGAACAATGGGACTAGTCAGAAGAAAGGAGTTCTTGAGATTGACACTCTGAATGCCATATTGGCTCAAAACAAGATATTGACTCAACAAGTCAATTTGATTTCTCAAAGTCTGTCTGGAATGCAAAATGCACCTGGCAGTACTAAGGATGCTTCATCTGAGGAAGAAGCTTATAATCCTGAGAACCCTTCAATGGAAGAGGTGAATTACCTAGGAGAACCATATGGAAACACCTATAATTCTTCATGGAGAAATCACCCAAATTTCTCATGGAAGAATCAAGAGAGACCTCAACAAGGTTTCAATAACAATAATGGTGGAAGAAACAGGTTTAGCAATGGCAAGCCTTTTCCATCATCTTCTCAGCAACAGACAGAGAGTTCTAAGCAGAATACCTCTGACTTAGCAACCATGGTCTCTGATCTAATCAAAACCACTCAAAGTTTCATGACTGAAACAAGGTCCTCCATTAGGAATTTGGAGGCACAAGTGGGACAGCTGAGCAAGAAAGTTACTGAACTCCCTCCTAGTACTCTCCCAAGTAATACAGAAGAAAATCCAAAAGGAGAGTGCAAAGCCATAACCATGGCCGAATATGGAGAGGAAAGAGAGGAGGTGGACACCACCGAGGGAAGCCTCAATTGGCGTGCACCAATCTCCTCTAAGTTCCCCAATGAGGAACCATGGGAATCTGAGGCTCAAAATGAGACCATAGAGATTCCTTTGGACTTACTTCTGCCTTTCATGAGCTCTGATGAGTATTCTTCCTCTGAAGAGGAGGAGTATGTCACTGAAGAGCAAGTTGCTAAATACCTTGGAGCAATCATGAAGCTAAATGACAAGTTATTTGGAAATGAGACTTGGGAAGATGAACCTCCCTTGCTCACCAAAGAACTGGATGACTTGTCTAGGCAGAAATTACCTCAAAAGAGACAAGATCCTGGGAAGTTTTCCATACCTTGTACCATAGGCACCATGACCTTCAAGAAGGCCTTGTGTGACTTAGGGTCAAGTGTAAACCTCATGCCTCTCTCTGTAATGGAGAAGCTAGGGATCTTTGAGGTACAAGCTGCAAGAATCTCATTGGAGATGGCAGACAACTCAAGAAAATAAGCTCATGGACTTGTAGAGAATGTTTTGGTAAGAGTTGAAGACCATTACATCCCTACTGATTTCATAGTCCTAGAGACTGGGAAGTGCATGGATGAATCCATCATCCTTGGCAGACCCTTCCTAGCAACAGCAAAGGCTGTGATTGATGTTGATAGAGGAGAGCTAATCATTCAAGTGAATGAAGAATTCTTAGTGTTTAAGGCCCAAGGATATCCCTCTGTCATCATGGAGAGGAAGCATGAAGAGCTTCCCTCAAATCAGAGACAAATAGAGCCCCCACAGTCAAACTCTAAGTTTGGTGTTGGGAGGCCACAACCAAACTCTAAGTTTGGTGTTGAACCCCCACATTCAAACTCTAAGTTTGGTGTTGGGAGGTTCCAACATGGCTCTGAGTATCTGTGAGGCTCCATAAGAGTCCTCTGTCAAGCTAATGACATTAAAGAAGCGCTTGTTGGGAGGCAACCCAATGTTATATTTTATATATTTTCTTTTGTTATTTTATGTTTTTTGTAGGTTGATGATCATAAGAAGTCACAAAATCAATGAAAAAAGCAAAAACAAAATGAAAAACAGGAAGAAAAACAGCACACCCTGGAGGAAGATGTTGTTGGCGTTTAAACGCCAGTGAGGTTAGCTGTTGGGCGTTTAACGCCCAGTCTGGCACCATTCTGGGCGTTTAACGCCAGAAAGGGGCACCAGACTGGCGTTAAACGCCAGAAAAGGGCAAGAACCTGGCGTTAAACACCAGGAATGGGCACCAGCCCGGCGTTTAACGCCAGAAATGGCTCAAAACGTGATTTTGAGCAACATTTGGTGCAAGGATGACTTTTCCTTGACACCACAGGATCTGTGGACCCCACAGAATCCCCACCTACCCCACCACCACTCTCTCTCTTCTTCCCCCATTCACCAATCACCTCAATACCTCTTCCCCAAAAACCCCTCACCTATCAAATCCCTTCTTTCTCTTCACCACTCACATCCATCCTTCACAAAACCTCACCTACCCCTCTATTCAAATTCAAACCACTTTCCCACCCAAACCCACCCTCTAATGGCCGAACAACCCTCTCCCTCTCTCCTATAAATACCCTTCTTCACTCCTTCATTTTCACACAACCTAAACACCACTTCTCCCCCTCTTTGGCCGAATACACCACCATCTCCCTCTTCCTCATTTCTTCTTCTTCTACTCTCTTCTTTCTTCTTTTGCTCGAGGACGAGCAAACCTTTTAAGTTTGGTGTGGTAAAAGCGTTGCTTTTTGTTTTTCCATAACCATTTATGGCATCCAAGGCCGAAGAAACCTCTAAAAAGAGGAAAGGGAAGGCAAAAGCTTCCACCTCCGAGTCATGGGAGATGGATAGATTCATCTCAAGGGTGCATCAAGACCACTTCTATGAAGTTGTGGCCTTGATGAAGGTGATCCCTGAGGTCCCCTTTTCACTCAAAAAGGGTGAATATCCGGAGATCCGCCATGAGATCCGAAGAAGAGGTTGGGAAGTACTTACCAACCCCATTCAACAAGTCGGAATCTTGATGGTTCAAGAGTTCTATGCCAATGCATGGATCACAAAGAACCATGATCAAAGTATGAACCCGGATCCAAAGAATTATCTTACTATGGTTCGGGGGAAATACTTGGATTTTAGTCCGGAAAATGTAAGGTTAGCATTCAACTTGCCTATGATGCAAGGAGATGAACATCCTTACACTAGAAGGGTCAACTTTGATCAAAGGTTGGACCAAGTCCTCACAGTTATATGTGAAGAGGGCGCACAATGGAAGAGAGATTCAAGAGGCAAGCCGGTTCAATTGAGAAGGCATGACCTCAACCCCGTGGCTAGAGGATGGTTGGAGTTCATCCAACGCTCAATCATTCCCACTAGCAACCGGTCCGAAGTTACTCTAGACCGGGCCATCATGATTCATAGCATCATGATTGGAGAAGAAGTGGAAGTTCATGAGGTTATAGCCCAAGAACTCTATAAAATGGCGGACAAGTCCTCCACCTTAGCAAGGCTAGCCTTTCCTCATCTCATTTGTCACCTCTGTTATTCAGTTGGAGTTGACATAGAAGGAGATACCCCTATTGATGAGGACAAGCCCATCACCAAGAAAAGGATGGAGCACACAAGAGACCCCTCTCATCATGAGATCCCTGAGATACCTCAAGGGATGCACTTTCCTCCACAAGACTATTGGGAGCAAGTAAACACCTCCCTAGGAGAATTGAGTTCCAACATGGGACAACTAAGGGTGGAGCATCAAGAACACTCCATCATCCTCCATGAAATTAGAGAAGATCAAAGAATCATAAGGGAGGAGCAACAAAGACAAGGAAGAGACATTGAGGAGCTCAAGCACTCCATAGGATCTTCAAGAGGAAGAAAGAGCCGCCATCACTAAGGTGGACCCGTTCTTTAATTTCCTTGTTCTTTATTCTTCTGTTTTTCGAATTTTATGCTTATGTTTATCCATGTTTGTGTCTTGTGATCATTAGTGTCTTAGTGTCTATGCCTTAAAGTTATGAATGTCCTATGAATCCATCACCTTTCTTGAATAAAAACGTGCTTAATTGAGAAAAAAAGGGAAGAATTGCATGAATTCTGAATTTTATAACAGTTTAATTATTTTGATGTGGTGGCAATACTCTTGTTCTCTGAATGTATGCTTAAACAGTGCATATGTATCTTGAATTTGTGGTTCATGAAGGTTGGCTCTTGAAAGAATGATGAAAAAGGAGACATGTTACTGAGGATCTGAAAAATCATTAAAAATGATTCTTGAAGCAAGAAAAAGCAGTGAATACAAAAAAAGAAAAAAAAAGAGAAGAGGAAAAAAAAAACCGAAAAAAAAGGGGAAAGAGAAAAAGAAAGAAAAAGAAAGAATAAAGTTGTGATCCAAGGCAAAAAGAGTGTGCTTAAGAACCCTGGACACCTCTAATTGGGGACTTTAGCAAAGCTGAGTCACAATCTGAAAAGGTTCACCCAATTATGTGTCTGTGGCATGTATGTATCCGGTGGTAATACTGGAAGACAGAGTGCTTTGGGCCACGGCCAAGACTCAATAAGTAGCTGTGTTCAAGAATCATCATACTTAACTAGGAGAATCAATAACACTATCTGGATTCTGAGTTCCTAAAGAAGTCAACCATTCTGAATTTCAAAGGATAGATTGAGATGCCAAAACTGTTCAGAGGCAAAAAGCTAAAAGCCCCGCTCATCTAATTAATACTGATCTTCATAGATGTTTTTGGAATTCATTGCATATTTTCTTCTTTTTATCTTATTTGATTTTCAGTTGCTTGAGGACAAGCAACAATTTAAGTTTGGTGTTGTGATGAGCGGATAATTTGTACGCTTTTTGGCATTGTTTTTAGTATGTTTTTGGTAGTTTTAGTTGAGTTTTTATTATATTTTTATTAGTTTTTAGTTAAAATTCACTTTCCTGGACTTCACTATGAGTTTGTGTGTTTTTCTGTGATTTCAGGTATTTTCTGGCTGAAATTGAAGGTTCTGAGCAAAAATCTGATCCAGAGACTGAAAAGGACTGCAGATGCTGTTGGATTCTGACCTCCCTGCACTCGAAGTGGATTTTCTGGAGCTACAGAAGCTCAATTGGCGCGCTCTCAACGGCGTTGGAAAGTAGACATCCTGGGCTTTCCAGCAATATATGATAGTCCATACTTTGCCCAAGATTTGATGGCCCAAACCGGCGTTCAAAGTCACCTCAAGAAATCCCAGCGTTAAACGCTGGAACTGGCACCCAAATGGGAGTTAAACGCCCAAACTGGCATAAAAGCTGGCGTTTAACTCCAAGAAGAGTCTCTACACGAAATTGCTTCATTGCTCAGCCCAAGCACACACCAAGTGGGCCCGGAAGTGGATTTTTATGTCATTTACTCATCTCTGTACACCCTAGGCTACTAGTTATCTATAAGTTGGACCTTTTTACTATTGTATTAGAATACTTTGGTAGCTATCTTCATTTTATGTTATCTTAGATCATTGGGAGGCTGGCCATTCGGCCATGCCTAGACTTTGTTCTTATGTATTTTCAACGGTGGAGTTTCTACACACCATAGATTAAGGTGTGGAGCTCTGCTGTACCTCGAGTATTAATGCAATTACTATTGTTCTTCCATTCAATTCCGCTTGTTCTTGTTCCAAGATATCACTTGTTCTTCAACTTGATGAATGTGATGATCCGTGACACTCATCATCATTCTCACCTATGAACAAGGTGACTGACAACCACTCTTGTTCTACAAGCAATCGAGGCTCTAGTGAATATCTCTTGGATTCTTTAATCGGAATTTTCGTGGTATAGGCAGGACCAGATGGCGGCATTCAAGAGAATCCGGAAGGTCTAACCTTGTCTGTGGTATTCTGAGTAGGATTCAATGACTGAATGACTGTGATGTGCTTCAAACTCCTAGCAGGCGGGGCGTTAGTGACAGACGCAAAAGTATCAATGGATATTATTCCGGCCTGACCGAGAACCGACAGCTGAATTCCGCTATGCCGTGACAGGGCATATGCCAATCGCTTTCACTGAGAGGATGGGAGGTAGCCACTGACAATGGTGAAACCCTACACGAGCTTGCCATGGAAAGGAGTAAGAAGGATTGGATGAAGACAGTAGGAAAGCAGAGAGACGGAAGGGAAGGCATCTTCATGCGCTTATCTGAAGTTCCTACCAATGAATTACATAAGTATCTCTATCTTTATCTTTTATGTTATTTTCGTTCATCACCATATACATTTGAGTCTGCCTGACTAAGATTTACAAGATGACCATAGCTTGCTTTATAGTAACAATCTCCGTGGGATCGACCCTTACTCACGTAAGGTATTACTTGGACGACCCAGTGCACTTGCTGGTTAGTTGTGCGAAGTTGTGTAATGCCATGGAATTGAACCACCAAGTTTTTGGAGTTCATGACCGGGGATTATGAGAGTTGTGAAAAGTATTGTTCACAATTTCGCGCACCATCGTCGCATGCTTTGCATCGATGCAAGATGAGTGTGCATCGATGCAAACCTTAAAGAATGGCTTAAAATCACTTCAAAATACTTAGGATTGATCTCAAACTTGTTGGAGTCAATTCCTATGCTTTTGTACCTTTGAAAACAAGTTTTAAACCATTTGGCTAGCATCGAATTGCAAGATGTGCATCAAAACATTTTGTGAGTGTGTGTTGAGAGATTTAGCAATTGGTTCTTAACAAGAAGTTACCTAAGTCCTAAGACACTATACTTGTCTTCAAATGTTGTGGACTTGAGTTTCTTGTTGTTGTTGTGTTGCTTTCAACTCTTCATTCCTCAACGTTGAATGTTGGTTGATCTTTCAACATGCTTGTTCATTCAAGTTGTTTGTTGGTTTGTCTTTCATGTCGTTTGTTGGTTTGTCATTCATCAAAACCTACGAATACAAACTTCGCATACAAGCAACATGATTTACAAATATAATTCCGGGCGACCTCCCGGTTACCCATAAGAAGGTGGGGGTTCACTGGTTTCTCCCAAAAATGGCCCACAACATGTCGGCAATTTTTTTATCCACGGTAGACATCCCTTGTAGGTCACCTTAATAAAAGCATTAGACCCCACCCCGAAACTCCAATACGGCGGGATGAGGCGTTCCCCTCCAACGACAACCAGAAGGGGTGGCGACCTTTGACTGGACGCACCTAAAAATACTTATCCTTGAACCCGTGATAAGAGTCCTCAAACAAGCCAAAGATCCTCCGACCTTGGGCAGATCGGAAGGACATGAACCCCTTCCTCGCCTTCCCCTCCTTGGAAGGATTCGTGAGATTAAAAAAGTAAAGGAAAACGTCGACGGACACCGACAGCTCCAGGTATTCACACACCATCTCGAAACAGCGGATCGAAACCCAAAGGTTTGGATACAGCTGCGACAGCGCCACGGAGATCCGACTGAGGAGCGCCATTTGGAAAGTAGAGAAGGGGATGCAGACCCCCACTTGAGTGAACATGGCTTTGTAAAACCAAATCTAGTCGGTAACCCAGGGGACGTGGAAATTGAGTTCGTACAGCCGTTCGTGGGGGCAGGAACAAAGACGTCGTAGTTGGCCTCCTCGTCAGTACCCCCGCACAGGTACTCGGCCTGACGAAACTCAGTAAGCTCCTCCTCACCCATCTGGTTCGGGGAGTCCCTCAAGTCGGAAGCCACCCAAGCGTATGGGTTGTAACCCGCGGCAGGGGTAGATGCTCGGGAGACGACGCGAGGCATACCTACACTGGGGGTACCACTCGGTTAGTCTATGAGGTCGGGAGCTCGGAAAAAACCCAGAAACTACATTTAGCCTATCCAGTAACTTAAATCAAGCAGGGCTAAAGAAAAATCCAAGCAAAAGCCTAAAAGCTAATATCTTGTAATGGTGACCCCCCTAACGCACCTACTCAACACTAAGGTCATTTATCATACAAAACAAACAAGCAGCATGCAAGCAGAAGAACCAATGATGAAGAAAAAAGGACCTTGAAGTAGAAAAAGAAGGGATTGATATTTACCTGGAATAGTTGCGAAAACATGAAAGAGAAAGAAACGCACAAGGATGCAGAAATGATGCTCTGGGATACTTGGGAGAGCAGAAGATGAAGATAGGAGAAGCGAGAATGGGAAAGGAAAAAAGAAACGCAAACGGTTTAAAACTGCCACTCAAGAGGCGCGAAAAAACTAGGGCAAAATAGTCTTTGCGCGCGGGGTTTTTTAACCCATTATGAGCATTTAATGCTCAGCACGAGGAACGAGACGACGAATGATCACCCTGGCAACAAATAGACGCGCGCAAGAGGCACGTTCCCCCCACGGATGGCCGACCTCGCGACAATGCGCGAGAGAAGAGACAACACGCCACCAACAGCCCTCACGACTATTGCTGGCGCGTGGGGGGCACTATTGCGGCCTGGTCCAAACAGATTGTGGGCCGATCCGACCCATAGACCACCCGACCCGAACGGTCGGGTGCGAGCTGCTTAACCGCCGACCCGGACACGCGTCCTTGGTAACTCATCACTACAGCTATATAAGGAAGCTTCGAGGAAGGTGGGTCTTCTCTTGTGGGACCCACTTCTGACACAGTATATATGGGGAGGGTCCTACCCCTCCCCCAAGGTATGACACCTACCACTGTATCCCTTTTTCGCCTGCACACTCAACTGACTAGAGCGTCGGAGTGTCTTTGTAGGTGACACCCTCCCTTTACATCCAGATCTCGGAACGTCGGCTACCTCAATTTCACCCTCGCGACTTGGTCCCAAGCCACACCTCACCTATCAAATCAAGGATCCTCCCGAACCGTCCGATACCCGACCAACCGAACATATTATATTTTAAAACACTAAATTAATGTATTTTATATTTTTTTGTCAAAAATGATACAAAGACACAACTTATTATTTTATTTTTTTATTATTATTATCAATTTTTTATAATTATATTTTTTATCAATCTATTTTTTTTATTTTTATGAAAAAAATAAAAATAAATTAAACTTGTTTTTTTGTTTTATTTTATATTTAATTTATTGTTAAATAAAATATAAAAATATTAATTTTTTGTGTTTTGTCTTTTTTATTCTATTTAATATCTATTTTATTTAATATCTACTCTATTTAATATCTTATTTTTATTTAATATTTAATATCTTATTTTATTTTATTCTCATTTAATATTTTATTTTATTTTATTCTCAAAATTAAAAGTAGGTTGGGCGATGAAAGCACAAATCTCGTTAGAGCTTTATGCCATGCCTCTTCATTCTCGAGTCTATGACAAGTAGACTCTAGGATTTGATCCTGGATCGTTTCTTCTCTTCCTTGGTTAAGGTAGCATTCGACACAAGTACGATCCCCACTGATTTAAGACCCTACTGAGTGGGTATAACTAGAATATCCCTACATATACTCCATGCAAATACACGTATTCGGTATTTCCATACAAGTTTGCATGGTCCCCAATTCTCTCACATATCATCAGTTTTCATATTTTCAAGTTTTTTATATTTACTATGAGTGTTCGTTCATATAGAATATATATTAAAATATACAATATTATATATATATATATATATATATATATATATATATATATATTAAAAATAAATTAAATAATATATAAATAAATAATAACTGATTTTTTGTATGCGGTAATATTTTTTACTGACAATATAGTCAATTAATATATTAAATACAAAAATCTCGATAGATTGCGACAGTTATGGAATCAGATAACGACGATTTTTAATATAGTCAATTAATATATTAACTCTCACTTCATGAATCTTAGCTTCTGTCGAATATGATGAGAGAAAGGCACCATATAAGCACGGCGATGAGAGAAAGCCACCATATAAGCACCGTTACCTGAAAACACACCTTTAGAAATCAGGCTTCCAAAAATGTGCACATCTTCAGATTGGGTCCTCTTAATGGAATGCTTAAGATAGCTTAGGCATCTTGATGATTAATAAGCAAATTTTTTTGTTCAATATCAAGTCCCACTTTCCTGCATTAATTGGGAAACACAAATAAATAAACGAAAAATGTTAAGAGTCAATATTTTTTATTAATATTTTTAGTCAGTATTTTATTTTATATTATTAAAATTTAAATTTTAATATTTAAAATTTAAAATTTAATACTTAGAATATATTGGTCAAATATTGATTAAAAAAATAACAAATTTTGTTAAATATTGATAAAAGAATAATAAATTTGGTTGGTTATGTAATATTATTATAAATAATTTTTGGATTTTTTAGTTCGGCAACTGTAAGATTTTGTTTAGTAGGAGTTGATGGGTAGGTGTAAGATATCAAAGGTATGGCCAGATTCTACCTTCCATATTCTATTCTTAAAGTTTTTCTTTACCTTCCATGATACTCTTCCAGGTGTATTGAAACTTTATTTCCCACTATTAATGTCACTAGCAAATCAAGATAGCATACAAGTCATCACCCTTTCTTTATTTGCTAAGTAGCAAGATCAACAAAAGTTGCATAACAAATTTCCAACTTCATGTAAAGGTACTTAGAGTGTGTAGGGATTGTTTGGCCCATAGCTTTAATCAATGCTTACTTACCACCTTGCATTAATTTATGAAAAAATGGAACAGGTGCATTAATTTTGTTCTTTGTGCTGCTCTACAAACTCTTGAAGCCTTATCGATTTGTACAATATAAAATTAGGTATTTGTTATAATGTCTAAACGTTAATGTATGTTTAGTTGTCAAAAAAAGTTAAATAATTAATATTTAATTTAAAGATATAATAATTAATAAATTTTAAATATTTAAAATTTGTTATAAAAATTAAATTTAACAAAATTAGACGTCAAGTAAACGACTATGAAACTAGTCGTAAAATAAATATGAAGACGGTGGATGTGGAAATGGTAGTTCGGATTCTATTAATGAGAACTTCAAATGAGAAGGGTTGAAACCCTCTTCCCTCCTCTTAAATTACCTCTCCTAACAAGCTTTATTTTAAGAGAAGCCATTCTTTTGCTCTTTTCTTCCCCTTTCTAATTGTGAATTCATGTAAAAATGGTAAAGTATGTATCAAACTATTATAATTTAAGACGAAAAAAAAACCTACTAATATAATTTGTTTGTTACAAATAAATTTTATTTGTTAATTTTTTAACGAATAATAATCACGCGTCTTTATTTTATTTAATAGTTTAATATAACCATTTTCGTCATTTAGCAAGTTTAACTATTATTATAAGGAGTACTAGAGAATCATCAAAATTTATTTTTTTTTGTCATTATTTAGTCAGCAATAATTTGCATCAATATTTATAGGTATTTACACACAAAAAACATATAATTTGCAGCTATATTTACCAGAGTTTACACATATAAATTAATATAATTTGTACCCATATTTTATAAAGTTTGCACATATGATTTTGAACAAGCACTTGACAACAATAATTTGCATCTATATTTACAAGTGTTTGAATACAAAAAATATATAATTTACACTTATATTTACGAACACACATAAATCAATATAATTTATACCCATATTTTTCAGAATTTACACATATAAATGATAATTAGTATTTATAATGGTCAAATGAAGGCCAAAATTATAAAAAAAATGATGATCACATAGAGTTTCTCATTATTATAACTAATATTATTAAAACTGTTATTGTGAAGGTTGGTCGCTGTAATACTAAAACTAAAGATTAGAATTAAAGTTTAAAGCTGTAATACAAGGTAAGTTATCTAAGGTTCCTATGTCTAACTCAATTCTATTTTTTCTCAGCTTCTTGCCTTCCTCTAATTCTCCACAACTCTATTGCACAGACAAGTAATACAGACAAAGCAAACACAAGTAGGATACAGATACGAGAGGTAGTAATTATAGCAGATAAGCATAATAATCACATAGGTGATAGAAGGGAAATCATTGGTTAGAAATTTTCATAAAATAATCTCATCGAAATATAGTTCTAAACCAATAGAAAACTCTCGATCAAAGTTTAATTTGGTTGTCACTTAAGTCAAACTTAATAAAAACCGAGAGTATTTAAACCTCGAGTCATCTCTCAAGGAATTACAGGGAAGTGTGCATATTATTGGTTATGGGAAAGTATTTTTGGGGTTTTGGGTTGATAGACAAGAAAATTAAACTAACAACTAAGAAACTATAAATGCTAAAATATACTCATGGCAAGGATCAAGAGTCAAGGTTTCCTATCTTGGACCAATGACCACAACATGGTGATTACAAAGGATTAATTCCACTTAGTTGTCCTCTAACATTGGAGGGTTAGGTCAAGTGGACATAATTGGTTCTATAACCAATTAACATCCCTAAACCACCAATGGAACTGGACATCAATAATCTCAAGAGACCTAAGCCCTCAATCACAAGCCAAGAGTACAAAAATTTACTTTAAAATTTAACCAATCATTTTATCAAACACTTGGAAGGCATAAAAGGAAAGCATATTAAAAGTGTAAGAAATATAAAGTCTAACACTACCAAATGCAAGATAATAATAATAACAATTCAATTAAACATTAACAAATATAAAACATAAATTGCATTAATTAAAATTAAAAGCAACACAGTGTCATAAACATAAAGACAACAAAATAAAGGGAATGACAAGTAAAACTAGAAGAGCAAAGATGTAAGAACAATAAATTGCAAAGAAAAGTAAATCAAAACAATAATTAAACCTAAATCTAAGAGGAATCTATCCTAAATCTCTCTTTTCTCTCTCTAGAATTCTAACCTAAAACATGTTTCTAAACTATCCTAATTACTCTCCCCTTGATCCTTCTTGAATTTGGCCTCTAATAGCTTCAAAAATGAGTTGGATTTGGGCCTGATGCAGCTCAGAAATTGCCAGTCACGTTCTCTTTAATGAAGTCACGTGTTGCTTGTCACGCGTACGCATCGCCATGAATTCTCCATATCCTCATTTCTTACACTCTTGGGATACAGCTCCCGCCACGCTCTCGGGATATAGTTTTCGACACACTTTCCAAGGTAAAGTGCTCCCACACTCTTGGGATATAGCGCCCGCCACGCTCTTGGGATATAGTGTCCGACGCACTCATGGGATATAGTGCCCGATGGTGGCGGAATTTCGAATACCACAACTGAACCGACAAGTGCACCAAATCGTACCAAGTAATACCTCAGGTGAGTGAGGGTCAATCCCACGAGGATTGATGGACTGAGCAACAATAGTTGAGTGATTCACTTAGTCAGGCAAGCAGAAAATGGCGTTTTAAGGTTCAAAAGCATTAAACAATACTTTAGAAAGTAAGAAAGCAAACAGTAGAATTGGTGTGAAATATATGTGAGAAAACAGTTAAGGTTTCGGAATTGTTTATTCGTCCAGATTAAGTTTTCTTACCAACTATTTTAATCATGCAAGTCTCATTTCATGGCAAATTGTAATTGACTAAACCCTAATTTCTTAGTGATTTAGTCTCCTTTAACCAAATCAACTGCCAATTCCATGGTCACTTAATATAGATTAGAGGGTTAGGTTCAATTCTAGTTTATTAGCCACAAAAACCCTAATTACCCATATATAAGAGGATTATATGTCACATATCCCGTTAAGTTCGAGCAATAAGCAGTTTAAAAGGAATTTACTTTCAAGCTAGTATTCAAGTGAGATCACTTTTCCAAGAATCAACCAGAATTCATGTAGAATGAGAATTATTCTTCCGATATATTCAAATTCATGAGATGAAGAATGAAAGTAATCCTTGAAACTGAATCAATACATTAATTAAAATAGAATGATAATAGTGTTAATCCATAAAAATAAACAGAGCTCCTAGCCTTAACCAAGGAGGTTTAGTGGCTCATGACTCGGAGAGAAAACTAGGGTTCAAAAGTGTGAAAGTGAGGAATGAGGAAGAGAGACGAGATCTCACGCGAAGGGCCATATCTTTTTCCTTTTATATCTAACCTAATTTGATTTGAAACTTAAATAAAATAATAAATTATAAACCTAAAAGATTTTGTTTGTAAATAAAAATAACTAAAACAAAATGAAATATAACAATTAAAAGCCAAATCCAACTAAAGATGCTCATTTGGTGAATGTTGATCTGTGTCATTGGCACTAAACGCCAGATTGGGCATTTAGCTCCCCAGTGGGCAGAAGCTCCTCCTTTGATTCTGTCTTCCTGGTGCTAAACGCCAGGCTCGGTGTTTAGTACCGTAATGGGCAGGGAGCTTCCTTTTGCTTTGGACTTGCTGGCGCTAAACGCCCAGGTTCGCATTTAGTGCCAGCTTGGTAGATTCCAATTTTATCTCTTTTCTTACACACAAACTCTGCCAAACCGATTCAAACTTCTCGTGAAATAATTAAGACACTAAAGCAACTCAAAGTAGTAACCAAATAGGCTTCAAACACTAAAATTTGATTAAAACTTAATATATTTATATCTAAAATAATTAGAAAATAGAGAAAAGATGCTCATGCATCACCTGACACACTTTACAAATAGAGAGAAAACTTAAACATACTCAACATCAACAATCTCAATCAGGCCTCAATTATCATATTCATTCATTAACTTATATATGCATCTCCGGCATACTTGTAACATTTCTGCACTTCCTCAATTAATCATAATCATTTAATCATCAATCATATTTCAATAATAATTCATCATTTTTAATTAATCGACATCATTCCAGCCTTATACATCTCATACTTAGCTTTCCACACTTCCTCAGCTCATTCAATATCAACTTAACTGTTATTCACCTCATATACATATTCATTTACAACTTCCTAACTCAAGTTCTTCTTTTCTTAACTTCCTCTATGGATCTACTATCCTTCCTAAGCTCAAAACTGGGTGTCGAACCCTAACGGGTAATTAAAAGAGGTTGGGTAACAAGAGAATTGGTAAGACTTCAAAAAAAATTACTTACGTTGCCGAAACAGGGTTCCGCGTATGCGACATGGTGTCCGCATACGGGAGCCTCCAAAAACCAATGGTCCGTGTACGCAGAACTTACTCCGCGTACATGAGATGTCTAGGCAGTGCCCTCTGTCCGCGTCACTTATGATGGTCTGTGCACGCATGCCTCCTTTTTCTTCCAAAAACAGCAAAGTTGCAGATTTCACTTTTCGCACACCAAACTTCAAATGCGCATAACTCTTTCGTTTTAAAACATTTTTCGTCACGGACCCAGTGTTTTTTTTTTAAAACAAGTTTGACAAAAATGCCAAGTTATAGCTCGCTGAAATTGGTCCAAAAATTAAT
This sequence comes from Arachis stenosperma, assembly GCF_014773155.1. Lineage (NCBI taxonomy): Eukaryota > Viridiplantae > Streptophyta > Magnoliopsida > Fabales > Fabaceae > Arachis > Arachis stenosperma. The sequence goes on along the minus strand of NC_080383.1, from coordinate 32,878,842 downwards.
TTTACCAAAAACTTCAAAACTCAAGCTTTCCAAACCAAATTTAACCAAATCGTAAACAAAACCATCTCAACCATTATCATAACTCATCAAACTCAACTCATTACTCATCAATCATTTAAGTACCCAGAATACCAACACTTCATCATCAACTCAACATCTTATTTACCATATACTTGCATATACATAATAAGTCCATCAACTCAAACTACACCACATCAATTCAACATATAATCTTCAATATCACTTACTCATTTCAACTACAATTCATATCCATTCAACATCCATTAACGTTATCCACTAAGCATGCACCAAACACATAATTCAACATAATCATCATTTATCATGGCACAATCTCATCAACATAATTATTCAACTCAAATAATCATTTATCATTCACCACACATATCAACCACTCACTCAACAATTCAAACCACAAGTCTCTAATCCTCAATCATACATATCATCCAACTTATCCTAGGATCATCTAGCCTAAATTTTCATGAAACATTACATGTTATCTATGAGAAATCAAAACCATACCTTGACCAATTCCTTACAAGCATAACCATTCCGCAATTGTCCAAGACCCGAAACATACACCAACAGAAAATCCAGCCACAAAAATCAACTCAAGCTTCCAATGTTCACTCTCAAGCTTCCAATGTTCGTCGATTTGCCTCCACAATCGTATAATTTAATTTAATACCATATAAATACCACTAAATTAACATAGGGTTTGCTATTCCAATAATTTCATAAGGGTTTGAAGATTCTTAACTTACCAACATGAAATTGAAGTAAGACCCAGCAAACTCACAAGGTCAAAATGCTCCTAAACATCAAAATTCAACAAAATCTCAACACCTAAGCTCAATAATTTCAAAACTATAGGAGGAAAAGCTGGGTGAGAAAATGTGACTTACCAACTAAATTTTTTAGTGGATTTTATAGAGAATTTTGAGATGAACGCATGACCACTGACGACTCGCCAATCAGAGCTCCAGATCAAAAGTTTTGAGGGATAGAAATTTGAGTGAGGGTTTGGGTGTCTCACTTATGTTCTTCCCCGTTTCCTTTTGTTTTAGCGTGTTTCCCTGATTTAGGAATGAGAAGAGCTGATGCTCTTATGTATTGGTGAGTTGGGTTGGGCTTTGGGCCCGGTTCAACCGGTTCTGTCTGTTCGGCCTAATCTTAGGCCAAAATCTTTAAAATTAGTGTCGAAATTCGTATTTTAACTATTTCTTCCATTCTAAACTATAAAATTTAATTTTCTAGTTTTTTAAATAATAATTAATTTATTGGTTAATTATTTTTTAATTTTTCGGAGTTTACATCAGTGGTGAACTATCTCGGTGAGAGTTGCTAAGTTGTTTTTGAAGCTGTGATAGTTGGCTATATTTTTGAGATTGTTTAATTTTTTTTGTAGGTGAGAAGTATCCAAGTGTATCAGCAGCGAGCTTGAGAGCTCGTCTGAAGACAAAGAATTTTGAGAAGGAGGGGTTGTCTTCGAATCCTAAAAAAATTGATGGAGAAGGAGAGATAAATCAACCAGCCCCCATGAAGAAGAGCTTCATTTTCAAGAAAAACAAAGCTGATGTTATCAACTTAGGTGACGATATTGCTGAGAATGAGATGCAGATTCCTTTGGAAGAGATAACTATGTTTGCAAGCAAGCGAGAGAAATTGCATTGGTTTTTCTGAAGATGGGGATGGTTCCTCGGTGTCGGATAAGAAGTTTTCGTTTATGGCCGTGGTGGACGAGGTATTGCAGGCATCTTCTGACATTTTTCTAATTGATGAGGTCAGGGATATCGCAGTTAACCAGTATTTACAGGTATTGGATTATACTTTTTTGTAGATGTTTGATAGTAATGAGTTATATGTTGTATAATTTCTATGATTGTGTAGGTTTTGGGATTCCATTAGGCTAGTATTAGTCAGAGCCAGGAGAGGAGACATAAGAAATTACTGCAGAAGAATGGTGAATCGGTGAGTCCAAAGGAAGAGATTGATTTAAAAGAAATTGTAATTGATGATCTGAGAAAGAAGTTGGCTGCAAAAGAAGAAGAGTTGAAATCAGAGAAGAATAATCATGACGAAGATATAGAATTGTTGAAGAAAAAGAAAAGTGATCTTTTCAATATGAATAATCACATTGTTGAAGTGACTGTGAAGTTGAAGAATATAGAGAAGAGTCGGGAGACTAAAATTCTCGATGCTTTTGCTAAAGGCTTTGATCGTGCTGTTACCCAAGCAAAGCTATTGGCTCCGGATAGTGAACTTTCGGTGATGGACCCCGGTAAAATTGTTCAAGATGGAGTGTTATTTGATGACGATGAAGCTGTCGAGGATGAGGATGACAACTTGGTAGATTGACATTTACTTATAGTTTGATTTTAGTAGTTTTGATCATCAATGATTTGATGAATTTGGACTTGACTTTTGTCAATCTGGTTTGGCTATTTTTGAATTATAATAGGTAGTTTTTTGAACTTATTTTGTTTGGATAATATCTGATGAGTGTTTGATATGTCATGAACTTATGATTTGTGGAGTGATTACTGGGCAATGATTATTTTAGATTTTCGGGAGTTGGTATCGTATTATACCAAACTTTTGGTCCCTATTTTTATAGGTTTGATGTAAGTACACTTATATTTGACAAGAATATCTCGTTCGTTGAACTATGTTTGATAATTGAGTATGATCGAGTTTGATTGCACATGTTTTGTCATTGTGATTTTGAATTTGAAGAGTTATCACTAGTGGATAAATCTTTTGGTGTTTATTCAGTATGTGATTGAATGGTTTAGTTGACTGCAAATAGTCATAGGTCAGATTGATAGAGATCGGATGAAAGAAGATAACTGATATAGATCGGCCTTTCTTGAGCCATAATGGATTGTTATATAACCTTTGTTTACAAAGGTGTAGGTAGGCTTGCCTCGTTAAAACCTCTCCAAGCAAAATCCTCTTTGGAAAAAATCTTTTGAGTAGGAAAAAGAGTACAAGCTTGTCCCTGTCTTTTAACTGTAATATTGCTTTAAAGATGAAATATTCCAAGTGTTAAGTAAAATTGTACCATCCAAAGATTGGAGTCTATATGCTCTATTTCCTAGGATATCGGCAATTCGGAGTGGGCCATCCCATTTGGCTGCAAGTTTTCCACAGATAGAAGTCGTTTGGCTTGCTGGGTTTTTCTGAGTACCAGGTTACCGACTTGAAATGAGCGAGGATTGACCTTCAAGTTGTATCGCCAAGTTATGTGAGCTGCATTACTCGGTGACAAAGAGAGGCTATATCTCGATTCTCTTCAATTGAATCTAACTCGAGCCTCCGAGCTTCATTGTGATTGATTGCTTGCGTTCTTAGAGAGGACTGAGAGATCTCCAGAGGAATCATAGCATCAGACCTATAGTAAATGGAACGGGATTTCCTTAGCAATAGAATGTGTAGTGGTGTTGTATTCCCAAAGGATTTTAGGAATCATCTCTGCCTAAAGTCCTTTTGCATCATCCAATTTCTTTCGCAAAGCATGTAAGACAACTTTATTTGCAGCTTCACCTGATTCGTTAGTCTGCGGATGTTCCACTGAAGAGAAGTGTTGTTGGATTTTTAAGTTCTATAAAAAAGATGTAAAATTATGATTGACAAATTGGCGACCATTGTCAGTGATAATATGTTGAGGTATACCAAATTTGCATATAATGTGTTTCCAAACAAAGGAAATCATTTGCTGTGATGTGATTTTGGCTAATGTTGGTGCGAGACTGAGAATGCCCACAGCTTAAACTTTCTTACCAACTATTTTAGCAATGAATGATTCATTCTATGGCAAACCATAAATGTCTAAACCCTAATCTCTTAGTGATTTAGCCTCCTCTAACCTTCATCAACCGCCACTCTCGTGGTCGCTTACTTCCGATTAGAGGGTGAAGTTTAGAAAACTAGTTTAGCGCCACGAAAATCCTAATTACCCAAGACTAACAGGATTATATGCCACATATCCAAATTAGTTCATGCAATTAGCGATTTAAAAGGAAGTTTTTTTCAAGTTGTAGTTCAAACGAGATAACTCTCTCGAGAATCACAAGAACTCATGTAGAAAAGGGTCCTACTCTCGTTCCACCCAATTCATAAGATTAAGAACGAAAATAATTTATCCCTTGCTGGCACTAAATACCAGCTTGGGTGTTTTGCACCCAGCGAGGGTGCTGCATGCTTTCTTCCTTTTTGCTCCAAACTCTGTCAATTTGCTCCGAATTTTACCTGAAATCATAAAAATACCAAAATAACTCAAAGTAGCATCCAAAAGGGATTTTTGCACTAAATCAAGTAAAACTAAATAAAATCTAACTAAAAACAACTAGAAAGGATAGAAAAAAGGGTATAAGATGCTCACGCATCACAACACCAAACTTAAACTGTTACTTGTCCTCAAGCAACCAAATCAATATAGGTGCAAGAAGAGAAAATGTTTGAGACTTGAGTTGGCATTTAAGCTCAGGTCTAGTTACTTTGGCTTATGATACTCCAATTCTGATTAGTTTCGGCATCTTATTATCCTTCGAAGCTCAGAAATATTAGTATCCTCCAAAACTAGAACTCGAATGATATTATAGATTCTCTTCTTCAGGCTCTAATTGATTCTTAAACAGCTATTCTTTTCTTTTTCTTAGTGCTTTGCACCTTGAGCCTAGTCGTGACTTTTAGTGTTTTGTTTTCAAGTTTAACTTGATACAACAACACCACAAGCACTTAACTGGGGAACTCCTTTGGGTTTGAATTTTTCTTTCTTTTTCTCCCAGACAGTGGTACTCAGAGCCTTAGGCATACTCTTTAACAGCAATGGGTCACGACTTTAAGTGTTCAATCTCAAGGTTTACTTGACACTTTCACACCACAAATATGTGGTTAAGGAAAACTATCCCTTTGAGCTTTAGATCAGTTTTGGCCCTCCTAACCATTGATGCTCAAAGCCTTGGACCTTTTCTTTTGATTTTTATTTTCTTTTTAGTTCTTTTTGCTGTTTATTTTACTTCAAGAATCAATCTTTTTCTTATTTTAGAGAATCAATAATACTTCGCTAAATTTCTGTTCCTCAAGAACTAATATTTTTAACTCCAAAATCAAATATGCACAGTTAAATCATACATTCAAAAACAAAGATAGTGCCACCACTTCAAAATAACTAGAACATGCAATATATACTCAAAATCTCATGCAATTTATTAATTTTTTTCTTTTAATTTTTGTTTAAGCTCAGTACATAATACATGAGATATCTTCTATTTAAATAAAAACATAAACTACTAAAATAAACAACTAAATAGAAAGCAAGAAAATTTTAATAGTGATCATGTAACCTAGAAAAAAAATAGAAAATAAAATAAAATCTGAAAATAGAAATAAGATAAAAGAAGGGGAGAATAAAACTCAACCACCTCAGTGATGGTGGTTGCTGCTCCCTCAGAAGAATCCTCTAGAGTGCTTAAGCTCCTTTATATCATGCCTCTACCTCTTCTTCTCTTCCATCATCTAGTAGCGGAGAGCAGAATGATCTTGATGCTCTAGCCTCAGTTGATCAATTGATGATATCAGCTCCTCTAAAGATGTGGTCAACTAATCACAGTAATCATAGGAAGGGAAGTAGACTCCCTGAGGCATCTCCGAAAGATTCTGTGGAGGCAGTGGAACTGGCTCCTGCTGCAGTCTGTGCCCAAGCTCTCTAATCTGCTCCATACCCTTCTTTGTGATCGGTCTCTCAACTCCAATCGGGTTATCTCTATTAATCTAAGCTCTAGCTACTGCACATAGGCGGTGGATGAGATGAGGGAAAGCCAGTCTCGCAGTAGTGGAAGACTTGTCAGCTATTCTGTAAAACTCCTGAGGGATCACCTCGTGCATCTCCACCTCATTGCTGAGCATTATACAGTGAATCATCACTGCTCGCTCGACTGTAACCTCAGAATGGTTACTAGTAAGGATGATGGAGTATTGAATGAACTCCAACCATCCTCTAGCTACTGGCTTAAGGTCAAGCCTACCTAGCTGGTATGGCTTGCCTTTAGAATCCCTCTCTACTGAGCTCCAGGGAGGCAAATATCTTCAAGGACCTGATCCAGCCTTTGGTCAGTATTGACCCTCCGAGTGTATGAGTGCGAGTCCTCTTCGGATTGTGGTAATTGTAGCGTCACCCTCACATTCTCTGAGCTGAAATCCATGATCTGTCCTCTGACCAAAGTCTGCCAATTCTTTGGCTTCGGGTTCACGCCTCTGACATGCTTGTATGTCACCCAAGTATTGGCGTAGAACTCTCGTACAATCAATACTCCAACCTCAGTCACGGGGTTGGCCAGAACTTTCCAACCCCGTATCAGAATCTCATATAGGATCTCTGGGTACTCCCCTGGCTTCAGATCGAAACGGACCTCGAGAATCACCTTCTTTTTGTGCACCACTTCATAAAAGTGGTCCTCATGTGTCTTGGAAAAGAACCGTGTGAAGTACCATGGATCGGATGTAGGAACTTTCTCCTTCCTCTTTCTTGATGAGGATTCTCCCTTCTTGGGTGCCATGGAGATAAAAAAATGAGAGAAGAAAGCAGAGCGCCCAACACCAAACTTAGAAACTTTGCTCGTCCCTGAATAAAATAAAGCTAGAAAATAAGAAAAGGAAAAGAAAATAGAAGAAAGATATAGAGGAGAAAGGAGAAAGACTTCGGCCTTGGGAGGATGAAGGAAAAAGAATGAAAAGGATGTATGGTGAAAGTGGATGAAGAGAGGGGTATTTATAGGTAGGAAAAGGGTTAGGTTCGGTTTTGGGGAGGGGTAGGGGGAAAGTTGAATTTGAATTTGGGTTGTTGGGAGGAGAGATAGATGGGATTGATGAGAGTTGATTAGGTGGAGTGAAAGGTGGTTTGAGAGAATCAAGGGATGTGATGGGTAATGGGATGAATGAATGTGGATCGAAAAGTGGGTGAAAGAGGAGAGAGAATGGATAAAAAGTTTGAATAGGTAAAAGTGGTTGGGAGTTGGGGTAAACCATTGGCCAAAATCATGCCTCCATCTTCGAAACTCTCCCTTGGGCGCTGAACGCCGGTTCTGGCGTTTAACGCCAGCAGGGGGTCATATATATATATATATATATATATATATATATATATATATATATATATATAGAAGCACCCCTAGCGCTAAACGCCCTCCCTGGTATTTAGCGCCCCAAGGGGGGTGCTAAATTGAAGTAAAATGCCCAAAATGGGCGTGAAACACCTAATTGCTTTGCTCCTCTCATAGCGCTAAACGCCAGAACTGGGGTTTAGCGTCCCCAGCAGTTCTCCTCCAGGGTGTGCTATTTTTCTGCCTAAGTTTGTCTGTTCTTGTTTTAAGTGCTATACATGATCACAAACGTCAGAAAAGCTAGGAAAACTATTAAAATCAATGGAAAATAGAATGATATGAAATCAAACTAACATAAAACTGAAATATCACAAAAGCAAACGAAAGGATATGAGTGTTTGGGTTGCCTCCCAACAAGCGCTTCTTTACCGTCATTAGCTTGACGGGCAGCTCCTCTAAGGAGGAGGATCATAGGGGCTCAGATCTACACCCATCATAGTGAACTTCTTTCCTGTGCTCTCATGAATTAGCTCAACATGCTCCAAGGACAGGATTCTATTCACAGTAAGTGATATGACTGAACTTCTTGTGAAGACTACTCTCATGCCAGGTGAGCAGTCCTCAGAAAGAATCTTCTTGTTCCTCTAACCTTTTGGTACTTTTTTTTGGGCCTTCCCTATCTTTGGTGCATGGTGAATGCTCAACACCGAACTTAGGTTTGATGTCAGGCGGTATGGTATAGCTTTCCACCAAGTGAGGCTTGAGTCTTGAACTCTGCATGCTAGTACCTCCTTTGTCAGAGAGTGGTTGAGGTTTAAACATCTTGAAAAACAAATAGTCCTCATGCATCCTCAAGCATAACTCTCCTTTCTCCACGTCGATCAGGACTCTTCCTGTGGCTAGGAATAGCCTTGCTAGGATGATGGAGTTGTCTTCATCCTCTCCTGTATCAAGTATCACAAAGTCTGCAGGGAGGTAAATGTCTTCAACCTTTACTAGGTGTTCCGAGGTTTACCTGAAACTGTAGGTCGATCTCGGACGAGATCTTTTGTACTGATCAGAGATGATGGGTCCGACTTGTGCGTGACGGCCGGAGCTGTCACGTCCAACTTGTTGGACTGGCAATGCTACCGATCCTTTGTCACCGAAGGGCGGTGGTACCTGCAAGGGACTCCGATGCTTAAGTTAGCAAGGGTATTGAGCAGGTTTTATGTAGAATCAGAGTATGAGTTATACCTGGGTGCTCCAGCATATTTATAATGTTGTAGAGTGAACTTTTATGGGGATAAGATAGTTATCTTATCTTATCTTTAAGGGAACCGTCCTTATCTCTATAGGCTTGAGCTGCCTTTGGATTCGGGTCGTGTTCCTCTGTTTGGTCCCTTTTTGGGCTTTCCTGGTGATTTGGCCGAGCTCTTGAAGAAGAGGTCGGATAATCCTGACCTGGAGAGGTCGTTCAAGGTGTCGTCAAATAACCCAGGTCGGACAGCTTGACCTAGGGTATGAACAGTGCCCCTGCTCGAGTGCGGTCTTCCTCTTAAGGTCGAGTCCTTATTTTAGAATTTCGATCCTTCTCTGGAGAAGTCGAGCTCGAGCATTGTCGATTTCTTTTTGTAGAGATTCCTCTGAATGCGGAACATTTTTCTTTTTCCTTCATCCTTTGAAAACGCGCGTCCCTTTGCTTTGGGAATATGCGAGGGTTTAATAACCCATTAATTCTTTTAATGCTCCGTTTCTTTTGCCTCCCACTGACAAACCCCGTTTTGACGGTTTGTCTTGTATTGATTTTAGGGAATTTTATAACCTTTTACCCACATTTATCCATTGAAATAGCATTGTTTTATAACTTCTCCTTTAATTGTGCTTAAGAGTGAAAACATGCTTTTTAGGTCTTAAAATAGCTAAATCTAATTCTTCTTGATTCAATTAGATGCCTTGATATGTTTGTTAAGTGATTTAAGGTTTAGGAGGCAAAGATTGGACCAAGGGAATGAAGAAAGAAAGCATGAAAAGTTGGAGAACTCATGAAGAAATGAAAGAACCGGAAAGCTGTCAAGCCGACCTCTTTGAACTTAAACGACCATAACTTGAGCTACAGAGGTCCAAACGATGCGGTTCCAATTGGGTTAGAAAGCTAACATCCGGGGCTTCGAAACGATATAAGATTTGCCATAGTTGCTACACGTATGGTGGCGCGCACGCGCAAAGTACGCGCACGCGCCGTTGCTGCCATCTGGTTCACTTAATGCAACATGTGGCTAGCGATTTTAGAAGCCTTGTGGGCCCAATCCAACTCATTTCTGATGCTATTTAAGTCAAGGATTGAAGGGGAATCAACATACTTTTTCATACTTTTCACACTTTAGAACTTTTAACCATTAGTTTAGTTTAGTAGTTAGAGTTAGTTTCTAGAGAGAGAAGCTCTCTCTTCTCTCTAGAATTAGGATTAGGATTAGGATTAGTTCTTAGATCTAGGTTTTAATCTTTGCTTTCTTCTACTTCTACATTTCAATTCTTTGTTGTTAGATTCATCTTCTTTTACTCTTTTGTTGTAATTTCCTTTATGTTGTTCTTACATTTTGTTGTAAAGCTACTTTTGTTTCTTCTACTCTCTTTCAATTCAATCAAGGTAATTCATAATAGTTGTGTTCATTTGATTTGTTGTTGTTTAATTCCTTGCAATTGAGTAGTGTAGATTTACTTTTCTTGCAATTTTACTATGCTTTCCTTTTATGCCTTCCAAGTGTTTGATGAAATGCTTGGTTGGATTTTAGAGTAGACTTTTATACTCTTGGCTTGGAAAGGTAACTTAGGACCTCTTGAGTTACTAATGTCCAAGTGATTGATGATTGGGAGCCATTGACTCTAGTTCTCACTAATTGAATTAGTGGAGAGTTAGGACTTATGGACTAGGATTGATATAGCTCATTTGACTTTCCTTTACTACTAGTTAGAGGATGATTTAATGAGATTAATCCTTGCCAATTCTCATATTGTGGTTAGTGATTAGGATAGAGATCCTTGACCACCAACCCTTGCCAAGACCTTTTTAGGCTTTAGTTTACTTTCTTGCCATTTATCTTTCATGCTTCTTATTAAAACCCCAAAATAACTCACAACCAATAACAAGACACTTTATTGTAATTCCTAGGGAGAACGACCCGAGGTTTCAATACTTCGGTTTATAAATTTAGGGGTTTGTTACTTGTGACAAACAATCTTTTGTATGAAAGGATTATTGTTGGTTTAGAAACTATACTTGCAACGAGAATTCATTTGTGAAATTCTAAACCGTCAAAAATCCGTTCGTCACCCACTTTTTGAATTTTCACAAAAAACGGTTTTCTCTTCTCTATTTTCTTGCTTGCGGTAACTTCCCCCTTTTCTTTCTATTCTTATGTTTTGGCTTGCCTGGGACTTGCGTTTTTCGTGTTTCTCTCTGTGACGCCCTTGGTGGTTGTTGGCGCTTCCATTGCTTCGACGGCAATTCCTGATCTCTTCATCTTCAACTTCTTCCATACTCTCCTCCTCTTTCAGGTTGGTTCTTCTTTCTTCTTTGTTTGCATTGTTCTATTCTTGGTAAAGTCTTGAGTTTTCGTTGGAAAGCTTTGAACCTTTTCGTGTTACCATACTTGGTTGTCACTGTGATGCATGTTTTCTGGTTTTCTTTTGACTTTATGCATGCTCTTAGGTGGATATCCTTGGTATTTTGTCACTGTTAGGACTTCGCATGTTGTCACTGATTTTCTAATCGTACTTTTGATTTTAAGGGTTTATGGGTTACTGTTTGTTTCTTAATAGAAAGATTGCTCCTTTGATGATCAGAATAGCTCAGTTGGTAGTTTTCTTTGTAGAAGATAACGATTTTCTGGTGGCTTGCTTTGATTTTCTTCTCGTGTCGTTGCTTGTTTGGAAGGAGATTTATCTTTCTTCACTGAGAGTTTTGTTGGGGTGTAGCTTTGTAGAATTTTTCCTGAGTCCTTACTCTTGTCCCTGCCTCTAAAGGATGCCCCGGGACCTTGGTGTGTGTCTTGGGGTTTTCCGTTTGTATTGCTCTGAGTCATGTTTGTCCGAGTTGTTTTGATTAGTAATCTATTTTCTTTTTCTTTCTGGAGGACTAGTTGGCCATGTCTTCTCGCAAAAATATTGTTGAGACGTCTTCCAAGGTTCCTGAGGGTATGTCCGACTGGCTGGACTCTCTCGTGTTGATGTGTGTCCCTGTGGTAGATGCTGAGTTCTGTGTAGAGCTGAGAAAACGTCATAGAATTTGTAGTAATCGTGCCCAGGAGAAAGATTATGAGCTTGTAGCACCTAATTCTGATGAGAGGGTTTGTTTCCCGACCTTGGTTCAGGGGGAGCGTCCTTTGTTTTATGCCTATGACTATTTTTTCAGCCAGCTGAACATTACTTTCCCTTTTACTTCTTTCGAGACTGACTTGTTGTGGTCGTGTAACGTTGCTCCATCCCGACTCCATCCGAACTCTTGGGGTTTTATTAAGATCTTTCAGTTGCTCTGCCAAGAATTAGATGTCACACCTTCTCAAACTCTCTTTCTATATCTCTTTGTTCTGACCAAGCTTGGGACTACCAAAAAGAAAGCTTCTTGGATTTCTTTCAGGTCTGCCTGATGCGCGGATAATTTATACGCTTTTTGGCATTGTTTTTAGTATATTTTAGTTAGTTTTTATTATATTTTTATTAGTTTTTATTTAAAATTCACTTTTCTGGACTTTAATATGAGTTTGTGTGTTTTTCTGTGATTTCAGGTATTTTCTGGTTGAAATTGAGGGACTTGAGCAAAAGTCTGATTCAGAGGCTGAAAAAGGACTGCAGATGCTGTTGGATTCTGACCTCCCTGCACTCGAAGTGGATTTTTTGGAGCTACAGAAGCCCAATTGGTGCGCTCTTAATTGCGTTGGAAAGTAGACATCCTGGGCTTTCCAGAAATATATAATAGTTTATACTTTGCCCGAGATTTGATGGCCCAAACAGGCATTTCAAGTCAGCTTCAGAATTCCCAGCGTTTAACGCCAGAACTGGCACAGAAGTGGGAGTTAAACGCCCAAACTGGCGCAAAAACTGGCGTTTAATTCCAAGAAAAGTCTCTACACATGGAAGCTTCAATGCTCAGCCCAAGCATACACCAAGTGGGCCCGGAAGTGGATTTTTATGTCATTTACTCATTTCTGTAAACCCTAAGCTACTAGTTCTCTATAAATAAGACCTTTTGCTATTGTATTTTCATCTTGGTTCTTCTGGTTCCCTCTCTGGGAATGAAGCCAATTATCACCATTATCACTTATGTATTTTCAACGGTGGAGTTTCTACACACCACAGATTAAGGTGTGGAGCTCTGCTGTACCTCGAGTATTAATGCAATTACTACTATTTTTCATTCAATTCAGCTTATTCTTGTTCTAAGATATTCATTCGCACCCAAGAACATGATGAATGTGATGATTATGTGACGCTCATCATCATTCTCACTTATGAACGCGTGCCTGAAAACCACCTCCGTTCTACATGCAAACAAGGCTTGAATGTATATCTCTTGGATTCCTTAATCAGAATCTTCGTGGTATAAGCTAGAATCCATTGGCGGCCATTTTTGAGAATCCGGAAGGTCTAAACCTTGTTTGTGGTATTCTGAGTAGGATTCAGGGATTGAATGACTGTGACGAGCTTTAAACTCGCGATTGTGGGGCGTTAGTGACAGACGCAAAAGAATCACTGGATTCTATTCCGACATGATCGAGAACCAACAGATGAATAGCCATGCTGTGACAAAGCGCGTTGAACATTTTCACTGAGAGGACGGGACTGTAGCCATTGACAACGGTAATGCCCAACATACAGCTTGCCATGGAAAGGAGTAAGAAGGATTGGATGAAGACAGTAGGAAAGCAGAGAGACGGAAGGGACAAAGCATCTCTATACGCTTATTTAAAATTCTCACCAATGAATTCCATAAGTATCTCTATCTTTATTTTATGTTTTATTCATCTTTTAATTATCAATCCTCCATAACCATTTGAATCCGCCTGACTGAGATTTACAAGATGACCATAGCTTGGCTTCATACCAACAATCTCCGTGGGATCGACCCTTACTCGCGTAAGGTTTATTACTTGGATGACCCAGTGCACTTGCTGGTTAGTTGTGCGAAGTTGTGATAAAGAGTTGAGATTTCAATTGAGCGTACCATGTTGATGGCGCCATTGATGATCACGATTTTGTGCACCAAGTTTTTGGCGCCGTTGCCGGGGATTGTTCGAGTTTGGACAACTGACGGTTCATCTTGTTGCTTAGATTAGGTAATTTTATTTTGTTCTTCAGAGTTCTTAAGAATGAATTCTAGAGTTTCAGATGATGTCTTCATCATCGCCAAAGCTGATTGATTCTCATCAATTTAGCTCTTGAATGTAATGTCCTGCTGAAGCTTGGCTAGCCATGTCTAATCTTTTTAGACTAAAGCTTTAGACTAACATTGCATGATTCCTGGAAATTCTTATTAAGAATTTTGATATCCTTATTTTCTTTTCCACTCAATTTTCGAAAAATCCAAAAAAATTATAAAATCTTAAAACCAAAAATAATTTTTTGTTTCTTGTTTGAGTCTAGTGTCTAATTTTAAGTTTGGTGTCAATTGCATGTCTTTATTCTTCTAATTTTCGAAAATTACATGCATTATGTTCTTCATTGATCTTCAAGATGTTCTTGATGATTTCCTTGTTCTGATCTTTAAATTCTCTTGTCTTGTGTGTTTTGTTGTTTCTTACATGCATTTTTAAATTATTATAGTCAGTAGTATACAAACTTCTAAGTTTGGTGTCTTGCATGCATTGTTGATTTAATCTTAGTTTTCCATGTTTAGTTGCATTTTAATTGTTCATTAAAAATCCAAAAAAAAATTTTAAATTGTGTATTTTCAAGTCAATAATACAGAGAATTGAAGATTCAGAACATACAGCAGAGGAATTACACAGAAAAAGCTGGACGTTCAAAACGCCCAGTGAGGAAGGAAAACTGGCGTTTAAACGCCAGCCAGGGTACCTGGCTGGGCGTTTAATGCCCGAAAAGGTAGAGTTTTGGGCGTTAAACGCCATTCACAAGAGGGAAGATTTTGTTTTTAATTCAGATTTTTTTCAAATCTCCATAATTTTTCAAAATCAAATCTTTTTCAAATCATATCTTTTCAATCATATATTTTCAAAATCAATTTCTTTCCATTTTCAAAAATACTTGCTAACAATTAATGATTTGATTCAAACATTTCAAGTATGTTGCCTTTTCTGTTGAGAAATGTTTAATGTCTGAATCATATCTTTTAAATTTCTTGTTAGCCAAGTCATTAATTTTAAAAATCAAATCTTTTTAAATTGTTTTTCAATCATATCTTTTTAAAATCATAACTTTTCAATCATATCTTTTTGATTTCTACTTTCAAAAATCTTTTTCAAAAACCACTTTATTTCTTTTTCAACTTTAATTTTCGAAAATCGTTCTTCAATTTTTTAAAATTTCTTCAAAATATTTTAATTTATTTTCGAAAATTCTTCCCCTCTTCTCACATCCTTCTATTTAAGGACTTACACTCCTCTACTATCAACAATTCGAACTCTATCTCTCTTGATAAGTTCGAATTCTTCTTCTTCTACCTCCTCCTTCTATTCTTCTTTTCCTCTGACATCTCAAGGAATCTCTATATTGTGACATAGAGAATTCCATATTTTCTTGTTCTCTTCTCTTTCATATGAGCAAGAGCAAAGACAAAAGCATTCTTGTTGAGGCTGACCCTGAACCTGAAAGGACCTTGAAGCGAAAGCTAAGAGAAGCTAAAGCACTACTCTCTGTAGAGGACCTAACAGAAATCTTCAAACAAGAAGAAGACATGGCAGCCGAAAACAACAACAACGCTAACAATGCAAGGAAGGTGCTGGGTGACTTTACTGCACCTACTCCCGACTTCTATGGGAGAAGCATCTCTATCCCTGCCATTGGAGCAAACAACTTTGAGCTTAAGTCTCAATTAGTTTCTCTAATGCAACAGAATTGCAAGTTCCATGGACTTCCATTGGAAGATCCTCATCAGTTTTTAGCTAAATTCTTGCAAATCTGTGACACTATCAAGACCAATGGGGTTGACCCTGAGGTCTACAGATTTATGCTATTCCCTTTTGCTGTAAGAGACAGAGCTAGGATATGGTTGGACTCACAACCTAAAGAAAGCCTGAACTCTTGGGAAAAGCTAGTCAATGCGTTCTTGGCAAAGTTCTTTCCACCTTAAAAATTGAGTAAGCTTAGAGTGGAAGTCCAAACCTTCAGACAGAAGGAAGGTGAATCCCTCTATGAAGCTTGGGAAAGATACAAACAATTGATCAGAAAGTGTCCTTCTGACATGCTTTCTGAATAGAGTATCATAGGTATCTTCTATGATGATCTGTCTGAACTATCCATGATGTCATTGGACAGCTCTGCTGGAGGATCTCTTCATCTGAAGAAGATGCCTGCAGAAGCTCAAGAACTCATTGAAATGGTTGCAAATAACCAATTCATGTACACTTCTGAAAGGAATCCTGTGAACAATGGGACGAATCAGAAGAAAGGAGTTCTTGAAATTGATACTCTGAATACCATATTGGCTCAGAATAAAATATTGACTCAGCAAGTCAATATAATTTCTCAAAGTCTGTCTGGAATGCAAGCTGCACCAGGCAGTACTAAGGACGCTTCATCTGAAGAAGAAGCTTATGATCCTGAGAACCCATCAATGGAAGAGGTGAATTACATAGGAGAACCCTATGGAAACACCTATAATCCTTTATGGCAAAATCATCCAAATCTCTCATGGAAGGATCAACAGAGACCTCAACAAGGTTTCAACAACAATAATGGTGGAAGAAACAGGTTTAGCAATGGCAAGCCTTTTCCATCATCTTTTCAGCAACAGACAGAGAATTCTAAGTAGAGCCACTCTGACTTAGCAACCATGGTCTCTGATCTAATCAAAACCACTCAAAATTTCATGACTGAAACAAGGTCTCCCATTAGAAACTTGGAGGCACAAGTGGGTCAGCTGAGTAAGAAAGTTACTGAACTCCCTCCTAGTACTCTTCCAAGCAATACAAAAGAGAATCCAAAGGGAGAGTGTAAGGCAATCAACATGGCCGAATTTGGAGAGGAGGAAGAGGCAGTGATCGCCACTGAGGAAGATCTCAATGGACGTCCACTGGCCTTCAATGAGTTCCCTAATGAGGAACCATGGGAATCTGAGGCTCACACTAAGACCATAGAGATTCCATTGGAATTACTTCTGCCATTCATGAGCTCTGATGAGTATTCTTCCTCTGAAGAGGACGAAAATGTCACTGAAGAGCAAGTTGCTAAGTACCTTGGAGCAATCATGAAGCTAAATGACAAGTTATTTGGTAATGAGACTTGGGAGGATGAACCCCCTTTGCTCACCAAAGAACTGGATAACTTGACTAGGCAGAGATTACCTCAAAAGAGACAGGATCCTGGGAAGTTCTCAATATCTTGTACATTAGGCACCATGACCTTCGAGAAGGCTCTGTGTGACCTAGGGTCAAGCATAAACCTCATGCCTCTCTCTGTAATGGAGAAGCTAGGGATCTTTGAGGTACAAGCTGCAAGAATCTCACTAGAGATGGCAGACAATTCAAGAAAAGAAGCTTATGGACTTGTAGAGGATGTTCTGGTAATGGTTGAAGACCATTACATCCTTGCTGATTTCATAGTCCTAGAGACTGGGAAGTGCATGGATGAATCCATCATCCTTGGCAGACCCTTCCTAGCCACAGCAAAGGCTGTGATTGATGTTGACAGAGGAGAAATGATCATTCAAGTGAATAAAGAATCCTTTGTGTTTAAGGCTCAAGGATATCCCTCTGTAACCATGGAGAGGAAGCATGAAGAGCTTCTCTCAAAATAGAGTCAAACAGAGCCCCCACAGTCAAACTCTAAGTTTGGTGTTGGGAGGCCACAACCAAATTCTAAGTTTGGTGTTGAACTCCCACATTCAAACTCTGAGTTTGGTGTTGGGAGGTTCCAACATTGCTCTGAGTATCTGTGAGGCTCCATGAGGGCCCACTGTCAAGCTACTGACATTAAAGAAGCGCTTGTTGGGAGGCAATCCAATGTTATATTTATCTATTTTCCATTGTTATTTTATGTTTTCTATAGGTTGATGATCATGTGAAGTCACAAAAACAATTGAAAAAGCAAAAACAGAATGAAAAATAGCACACCCTGGAGGAAAAACTTGCTGGCGTTTAAACACCAGTAAGGGCAGCAAATGGGCATTTAACGCCCAGTCTGGCACCATTTTGGGTGTTAAACGCTAGAAAGGGGCACCAGACTGGCATTTAACGCCAGGAATGGGCAAGAAGCTGGCGTTAAATGCCAGAAATGGGCAGCAGCCTGGCGTTTAACGCCAGGATTGGCAAAAAAGGGCATTTTTGCACGCCACTTGGTGCAGGGATGAGATATCCTTGACACCTCAGGATCTGTGGACCCCACAGAATCCCCACCTACCCCACCCCTCTCTCTCTTCTTCACCTATTCACCAATCACCTCAACACCTCTTCCCCAAAACCCCCTCACCTATCAAATCCCACCATTCTCTTCACCACTCACATCCATCCTTCATAAAACCCCACCTACCTCACCATTCAAATTCAAACCACTTTTCCTCCCAAACCCACCCTAGATTGCCGAAACATACCCCCCTCTCCACTCCTATATAAACCCATCTTCACTCCTTCATTTTAACACAACCTAAACACTACTTCTCCCCCTTGGCCGAAACACAAAGCCCCCTCCATCTCCTCTATTTCTTCTTCTTATACTCTCTTCTTTCTTCTTTTGCTCGAGGATGAGCAAACCTTCTAAGTTTGGTGTGGTAAAAGCGTTGCTTTTTGTTTTTCCATAACCATTTATGGCACCTAAGGCCGGAGAAACCTCTAGAAAGAGGAAAGAGAAGGCAAAAGCTTCCACCTCCGAGTCACGGGAGATGGAGAGATTCATCTCAAGGGTACATCAAGACTACTTCTATGAAGTTGTGGCCATGAAGAAGGTGATCCCTGAGGTCCCTTTCAAACTCAAAAAGAGTGAATATCCGGAGATCCGACATGAGATCCAAAGAAGAGGTTGGGAAGTTCTTACCAACCCCATCCAACAAGTCGGAATCTTAATGGTTCAAGAGTTCTATGCCAATGCATGGATCACCAAGAACCATGATTAAAGTGTGAACCCGGACCCAAAGAATTGGCTTACAGTGGTTCGGGAGAAATGCTTAGATTTTAGTCCGGAAAATGTAAGGTTGGCATTCAACTTGCCCATGATGCAAGGAGATGAACACCCCTACACTAGAAGGGTCAACTTTGATCAAAGGTTGGACCAAGTCCTCATAGACATTTGTGAAGAGGGCGCTCAATGGAAGAGAGATTCAAGAGGGAAGCCGGTTCAACTGAGAAGGCATGACCTCAAGCCTGTGGCTAGGGGATGGTCGGAGTTTATCCAACGCTCAATCATTCCCACTAGCAACCGGTCCGAAGCTACTATAGACCGGGCTATCATGATTCATAGTATCATGATTGGAGAGGAAGTAGAAGTTCATGAGGTTATATCCCAGGAACTTTATAAGGTGGCGGACAAGTCCTCTACCTTGGCAAGGTTAGCCTTCCCTCATCTCATTTGTCACTTCTGTAATTCAGTTGGAATTAACATAGAGGGAGACATCCTCATTGATGAGGACAAGCCCATCACTAAGAAGAGGATGGAGCAAACAAGAGATCCCACTCATGGACATGAGAAAATTCCTCATCATGAAATCCCTGAGATGCCTCAAGGGATGCGCTTTCCTCCATAAAACTATTGGGAGCAAATTAACACCTCCCTAGGAGAATTGAGTTCCAACATGGGACAACTAAGGGTGGAGCACCAAGAACATTCCATCCTCCTCTATGAATTTAGAGAAGATCAAAGAATCATGAGAGAGGAGCAACAAGGGCAAGGAAGAGACATTGAGGAGCTCAAGCACTCCATAAGATCTTCAAGAGGAAGAACAAGTCGCCATCACTAAGGTGGACCCGTTCTTTAATCTCCTTGTTCTTTATTTTTCTGTTTTTCAAAAATTATGCTTTATGTTTTATTTATGTTTGTGTCTTATGATCATTAGTGTTTTAGTGTCTATGCCTTAAAGTTATGAATGTCCTATGAATCCATCACCTTTCTTAAATGAAAAATGTTCTTAATTGAAAAAGAGAAGAATTGCATGAATTTTGAATTTTATAACAGATTAATTATTTTGATGTGGTGGCAATACTTTTGACTTCTGAATGTATGCTTGAACAGTGCATGTCTTTTGAATTTGTTGTTTATGAATGTTAAAATTGTTGGCTCTTGAAAGAATGATGAAAAAGGAGACATGTTACTGAGGATCTGAAAAATCATAAAAATGATTCTTGAAGCAAGAAAAAACAGTGAATTCAAAAAAAAAAGCAAGCAAAAAAAGCCAATAGCCCTTTAAACCAAAAGGCAAGGGTAATAAAAAGGATCCAAGGCTTTGAGCATCAGTGGATAGGAGGGACTACAGGAATAACATCCTGGCCTAAGCGGCTAAACCAAGCTGTCCCTAACCATGTGCTTGTGGCGTGAAGGTGTCAAGTGAAAACTTGAGACTGAGCGATTAAAGTCATGATCCAAAGCAAAAGGAGTGTGCTTAAGAACCCTGGACACCCCTAATTGGGGACTCTAGCAAAGCTGAAAAGGTTCACCTAGTTATGTGTCTGTGGCGTGGATGTATCCGGTGGTAATACTGGAAAACAGAGTGCTTTGGGCCACGGCCAAGACTTATAAAGTAGCTGTGTTCAAGAATCATCATACTTAACTAGGAGAATCAATAACACTATCCAGATTCTAAGTTCCTATAGAAGCCAATCATTCTGAATTTCAAAGGATAAAGTGAGATGCCAAAACTGTTCAGAGGCAAAAAGCTAAAAGCCCCGCTCATCTAATTAATACTGATCTTCATAGATGTTTTTGGAATTCATTGTATATTCTCTTCTTTTTATCCTATTTGATTTTCAGTTGCTTGGGGACAAGCAACAATTTAAGTTTGGTGTTGTGATGAGCGGATAATTTATACGCTTTTTGGCATTGTTTTTAGTATGTTTTAGTTACTTTTTTATTATATTTTTATTAGTTTTTATTTAAAATTCACTTTTCTGGACTTTACTATGAGTTTGTGTGTTTTTCTGTGATTTCAGGTATTTTCTGGCTGAAATTGAGGGACCTGAGCAAAAATCTGATTCAGAGGCTGAAAAAGGACTGCAGATGCTGTTGGATTCTGACCTCCCTGCACTCGAAGTGGATTTTTTGGAGCTACAGAGGCCCAATTGGCGTGCTCTTAATTGCGTTGGAAAATAGACATCCTGGGATTTCCAGAAATATATAATAGTCCATACTTTTCCCGAGATTTGATGGCCCAAAAAGGCTTTCCAAGTCAGCTTCAGAATTCCCAGCGTTTAACGCTGGAACTGGCACAGAAGTGGGAGTTAAACGCCCAAAAGCTGGCGTTTAACTCCAAGAAAAGTCTCTACATATGGAAGCTTCAATGCTCAGCCCAAGCACACACCAAGTGGGCCCGGAAGTGGATTTTTATGTCATTTACTCATTTCTGTAAACCCTAAGCTACTAGTTCTCTATAAATAAGACCTTTTGCTATTGTATTTTCATCTTGGTTCTTCTGGTTTCCTCTCTGGGGCCGAAGCCAATGATCACCATTATCACTTATGTATTTTCAACGGTGGAGTTTCTACACAGCACAGATTAAGGTGTGGAGCTCTGCTGTACCTCGAGTATTAATGCAATTACTACTATTTTTCATTCAATTCAGCTTATTCTTGTTCTAAGATATTCATTCGCACCCAAGAACATGATGAATGTGATGATTATGTGACGCTCATCATCATTCTCACTTATGAACGCATGCCTGACAACCACCTCCGTTCTACATGCAAACAAGGCTTGAATGTATATCTCTTGGATTCCTTAATCAGAATCTTCGTGGTATAAGCTAGAATCTATTGGCGGCCATTCTTGAGAATCCGGAAGGTCTAAACCTTGTCTGTGGTATTCTGAGTAGGATTCAGGGATTGAATGACTGTGACGAGCTTCAAACTCGCGATTGTGGGGCGTTAGTGACAGACGCAAAAGAATCAATGGATTCTATTCCGACATGATCGAGAACCGACAGATGAATAGTCGTGCTGTGACAGAGCGAGTTGAACATTTTCACTGAGAGGACGGGACAGTAGCCATTGACAACGGTGATGCCCAACATACAGCTTGCCATGGAAAGGAGTAAGAAGGATTGGATGAAGACAGTAGGAAAGCAGAGAGACGGAAGGGACAAAGCATCTCCATACGCTTATCTGAAATTCTCACCAATAAATTCCATAAGTATCTCTATCTTTATTTTATGTTTTATTCATCTTTTAATTATCAATCCTCCATAACCATTTGAATCCGCCTGACTGAGATTTATAAGATGACCATAGCTTGCTTCATACCAACAATCTCCATGGGATCGACCCTTACTCGCGTAAGGTTTATTACTTGGACGACCCAGTGCACTTGCTGGTTAGTTGTGCGAAGTTGTGATAAAGAGTTGAGATTGCAATTGAGCGTACCATGTTGATGGCACCATTGATGATCACGATTTCGTGCACCACTGCCCAAGGGCATAAAGTTTTTTTCATGTATGATGAGTCCTTTAGGGACTTTAAGAATTACTTTTTCAAGGTTCGAGCTGTTGATGGAGCTCGACCTTTTCTCTTAGAGGCGAATGGTGAACCTGCCTTTCCTTTGTGTTGGCAAAGAAACGTTGTAGTGTCTCGATACTGATGGAAGATGCTTGATGAGGTCGAGCAGGCTTTTGTAACTGTGTTGGAGGATATTTGGGGGGAACCTCCCCACCTTGACACAAAGAGATTTTTGGGGGACCTTTCTCTTGTCCGAGTCGAACTGGGTAGTGACCAACTTCTTTTGTTATGTTTTGTTTGTTTTTACTTCTTTTCCTCCAGTTTTGTAACTTGTTTTGATTTGTTTTTTCAAAGATGGCCAAGACAAATGATTCCATGAAAGCCTTTAAAAAGGCGAGGAAGGCTACTGCTGTGCAGAATATTTTGGCCAAGGCTGTAAGGGAGGGATCTTCTCAGGTTCCTCTTAAGAGACCGATCTTGAGTTCTACTGGGCCGAGGAGGGTGATCCCAACACCTCAGGTCCATTTAGTTAATCCTCCCCAAACCTTTGCTGCTACTTCTTCTCCTACTGCCGCTCCTCCTCCGAAAAGACCCCGGACTATTGAGCCTTTTAATCTAGACGCTCCCGACTTTGATGCTGTCGGTTTTGTTGATCAACAAATTGGTCCTTATGGTGTCATGCCTACTGATGATGTATCCATTCTTCATCACTTGGATTTTATCACTCGGAGTGGCATTAAACTGGCACACATGGGAGCAGCTTTATACCGGACCGCTCAAGATCTTCCTATCTATGCTACAAAAACCTTTATGGAGGAGGCCAAGTCGGAATTTGATCGGATTAAGGGCTTGAAAGAGGAGCTTGTGGTGAAAGTGGCCAAGTTGGAGAGAGAGTTGGAGGGGAAGAAGACTCGGGCTGTAGCCTTGGCGGCTTCTGCCAAGTTGTCTGAAGATATGGCTTTGAAGCATAAAGATAGCTATATTACAACTTACAGGGAGATGATGGGTCTCAGGGAAGATTTAGAATCTGCCCGAGCTGACTATGTCGAGCTCCAGGGTCATCTTGTGGGTAGTGTAAATGCTGCTTATGAGAATCTAAGGGACCAAGTTCGAGTTCTTGCGCCCGATCTTGACCTTACTCTTTTCAGCTTGGACAACATCATAAAAGATGGTAAGATTGTCCCAGATGACCCAGATGATGATGAAGTTGACCCTCCTCTTGTTCCTGCTACCAAAGTCTCTGTCGTGCCGTCTTCTCCAACGCCTGCAGCTGAGGTCGGTTATCCCGAGTCGGATCCTGATGTTCAGATCCTGAACCCTCCTTATGGGACTGTTGATGTCGTCCCTCTTCAGACTCGTCTTCCTTCACCTCGAGATGCCGCCACTAAAGAATCTTTGAATCTGTTGTAGTTTTTGGTTATGAATCTTGATATGTATAGCCTGGTCTGTGGGCCTTAAACTCTTTTTATTTTGTTGCTTCTGTCTGCTAGATACTTTTAGTTGCTTCTTTGTTAGCAACTTTATTTTTGAAAAAACAAAGGTGGTTTTTCAGGCTCTTTGGGGTTGACTTCAGGTGGCCTCTTGAGTCCTGTTATTATTATAACCTTGTTTCTTGTGTGATATGCTTGTTTGTGCCTATCTAACACATTTTATGTCTTTTGGAGTGTTGGAGCCTTGTCATCCGACCTCTTTTGATCACTGATGAGCGGATAATTTATACGCTTTTTGGCATTATTTTTAGTATGTTTCTAGTAGGATTTAGTTAGTTTTTAGTATATTTTTATTATTTTTTAGTTAAAATTCACTTTTCTGGACTTTACTATGAGTTTGTGTGTTTTTCTGTGATTTCAGGTATTTTCTGGTTGAAATTGAGGGACCTGAGCAAAAATCTGATTCAGAGACTGAAAAGGACTACAGATGTTGTTAGATTCTGACCTCCCTGCACTCGAAGTGGATTTTCTGGAGCTACAGAAGCTCAATTGGTGCGCTCTCAACGGCGTTGGAAAGTCGACATCCTGGGCTTTCCAGCAATGTATAATAGTTTATACTTTGCCCGAGATTTGATGGCCCAAACTGGCGTTCTAAATCAGCTCAAAACTGCCCGGCGTTAAACGCCGGAACTGGAACAAGAATGGGAGTTAAACGCCCAAACTGGCACAAAACCTGGCGTTTAACTCCAAGAGAAGTCTCTACACGAAAATGCTTCAATGCTCAGCCCAAGCACACACCAAGTGGGCCCGGAAGTGGATTTTTATGTCATTTACTCATTTCTGTAAACCCTAGGCTACTAGTTCTCTACAAATAGGACCTTTTACTATTGTATTTTCATCTTTAGATCTTTGAATCTTTGGATCCTTGATCATTTGGAATCTTTTGATCATGTTTTGGAGGCTGGCCTCACGGCCATGCCTAGACCTTATTCTTATGTATTTTCAACGGTGGAGTTTCTACACATCATAGATTAAGGTGTGGAGCTCTGCTGTACCTCGAGTATTAATGCAATTACTATTATTCTTCTATTTAATTCAGCTTGTTCTTATTCCAAGATATTCATTCGCACTCAAGAACTTGATGAATGTGATGATTATGTGACGCTCATCATCATTCTCACTTATGAATGCGTGCCTGACAACCACTCCCGTTCTACAAGCAAACAAGGCTTGAATGTTTATCTCTTGGATTCCTTAATCAGAATCTTCGTGGTATAAGCTAGAATTGATGGCGGCATTCAAGAGAATTCGGAAGGTCTAAACCTTGTCTGTGGTATTCTGAGTAGGATTCAATGATTGAATGACTGTGACGAGCTTCAAACTCCTGAAGGCTGGGTGTTAGTGACAGACGCAAAAGAATCAATGGATTCTATTCCAACCTGATTGAGAATCGATAGATGATTAGCCGTGCCGTGACATGGTGCGTTGAACATTTTCACTGAGAGGACGGAACTGTAGTCACTGACAACGGTGATTCCCAACATACAGCTTGCCATGGAAAGGAGTAAGAAGGATTGGATGAAGACAGTAGGAAAGCAGAGAGACGGAAGGGACAAAGCATCTCCATACGCTTATCTGAAATTCTCACCAATGAAATACATAAGTATCTCTATCTTTATGTTTTATTCATATATCATCCATAAGCATTTGAATCTGCCTGACTGAAATTTACAAGGTGACCATAGCTTGCTTCATACCAACAATCTCCGTGGGATCGACCCTTACTCGCGTAAGGTTTATTACTTGGACGACCCAGTGCACTTGCTGGTTAGTTGTGCGAAGTTGTGATAAAGAGTTGAGACTGCAATTGAGCGTACCATGTTGATGGTGCCATTGATGATCACAATTTCGTGCACCAAGTTTTTGGCGCCGTTGCCGGAGATTGTTTGAGTTTGGACAACTGACGGTTCATCTTGTTGCTTAGATTAGGTATTTCTCTTCAGAGTTCTTAAGAATGAATTCTAGTGTTTCAAGGTGATGTTCTTATCATCACCAAAGCAGATTGATTCTCATCAATTTAGCTCTTGAATGCAATGTCCTGCTGAAGCTTGGCTAGCCATGTCTAATTCCTTTAGACTAAAGCTTTAGACTAACATTGCATGATTCCTGGAATTCTCATTAAGAAATTTGATACCTTTATTTTCTTTTCCACTTAATTTTCGAAAAATCCAAAAAAATTACAAAATCATAAAAACCAAAAATATTGTATGCTTCTTGTTGAGTCTAGAGTTTCATGTTAAGTTTGGTGTCAATTGCATGTTTCTGTTCTTCTTGCATTCATTCATGTGTCTTAAGTGATCTTCAAGATGTTCTTGATGATTTCATTGCTCTGATCTTTAAATTCTCTTGACTTGAGTGTTTTGTTATTTGTCATATGAATTCTCATTTTGTTAGTGTCAGTAGTATACAAACTGCTAAGTTTGGTGTCTTGTATGCATTGTTATTTGACTTTAGTTGCATTGTGATTATTTCTCATTATTAAAAATCCAAAAAATATTTTTAATTTGTGTCTTTTCAAGTCAATAATACAGAGAATTGAAGATTCAGAACATACAGCAGAGGAATTGTACAGAAAAAGCTGGACGTTCAAAACGCCCAGTGAAGAAGGCAAACTGGCATTTAAACGCCAGCCAGGGTGCCTGGCTGGGCGTTTAACGCCCAAAAGGGTAGTGCTTTTGGCGTTAAATGCCAGAATGTGCACCATTCTGGGCGTTTAACGCCAGGATGGCACAAGAGGGAAGATTTTGTTTTTAATGCAAATTTTTTCAAGTTTTCAAAATCTTTTCAAAATCAAATCTTTTTCAAATCAAATCTTTTCAATCAAATCTTTTTCAAAATCAATTTCTTTTCATTTTCAAAAATACTTGCTATCAACTAATGATTTGATTCAACATTTCAAGTATGTTGCCTTTTCTGTTGAGAAAGGTTTAATGTTTGAATCATATCTTTCCTTGTTAGCCAAGTCATTAATTTTTAAAATTAAATTTTTTTAAATTGTTTTTCAAATCGTATCTTCTCAATCACATCTTTTTAAAACCATAACTTTTCAATCATATCTTCTTAATCATATCTTTTTCAAAATAGTTTTCACTCATATCTTTTTGATTTCTAATTTCAAAATCTTTTTCAAAAATCACTTGATTTCTTTTCCACTCTTAGTTTTCAAAAATCAATTAGTGTTTTTCAAAATGTTTTTAAAATCTTTTACTTAATTTTCGAAAATTTCTTCCTATCTTCTCACATCCTTCTATTTATGGACTAACACTATTCCTCAATGAACAATTCGAACTCCATCTCTTTTGATAAGTTCAAATTCTTCTACCTCTCCTTCTATTTTTCTTTTCCTCTGACACCTCAAGGAATCTCTATACTGTGACATAGAGGATTCCATATTTTCTTGTTTTCTTCTCTTTCATATGAGCAGGAGCAAAGACAAAAGCATTCTTGTTAAGGCTGACCCTGAACCTGAAAGGACCTTGAAGCGAAAGCTAAGAGAAGCTAAGGCATAACTCTCTGTAGAGGACCTAACAGAAATCTTCAAAGAAGAAAAACCCATGGCAGCCGAAAATAACAACAATGCCAACAATGCAAGGAAGGTGCTGGGTGACTTTACTGCACCTACTCCCGACTTCTATGGGAGAAGCATCTCTATCCCTGCCATTGGAGCAAACAACTTTGAGCTTAAGCCTCAATTAGTTTCTCTAATGCAACAGAATTGCAAGTTCCATGGACTTCCATTGGAAGATCCTCATCAGTTTTTAGCTGAATTCTTGCAAATATGTGACACTGTCAAGACTAATGGGGTTGACCCTGAAGTCTACAGACTTATGCTATTCCCTTTTGTTGTAAGAGACAGAGCTAGGATATGGTTGGATTCACAACCTAAAGAAAGCCTGAACTCTTGGGAAAAGCTAGTCAATGCCTTCTTGGCAAAGTTCTTTCCACCTCAAAAATTGAGTAAGCTTAGAGTGGAAGTCCAAACCTTCAGACAGAAGGAAGGCGAATCCCTCTATGAAGCTTAGGAAAGATACAAACAATTGATCAGAAAGTGTCCCTCTGACATGCTTTCTGAATGGAGCATCGTAGGTATCTTCTATGATGGTCTGTCTGAACTGTCCATGATGTCATTGGATAGCTCTGCTGGAGGATCTCTTCATCTGAAGAAGACGCCTACAGAAGCTCAAGAACTAATTGAAATGGTTACAAATAACCAATTCATGTACACTTCTGAAAGGAATCCTGTGAACAATGGGACGAATCAGAAGAAAGGAATTCTTGAGATTGATACTCTAAATGCCATACTGGCTCAGAACAAAATATTGACTCAGCAAGTCAATTTGATTTCTCAAAGTCTGTCTAGAATGCAAGCTGCACCAGGCAGTACTAAGGACGCTTCATCTGAAGAAGAAGCTTATGATCCTGAGAATCCTTCAATGGAAGAGGTGAATTACATGGGAGAACCCTATGGAAACATCTATAATTCTTCATGGAGAAATCATCCAAATCTCTCATGGAAGGATCAACAGAGACCTCAACAAGGTTTCAACAATAATAATGGTGGAAGAAACAGGTTTAGCAATGGCAAGCCTTTTCCATCACCTTCTCAGCAACAGACAGAGAATTCTAAGCAGAGCCACTCTGACTTAGCAACCATGGTCTCTGATCTAATCAAAACCACTCAAAGTTTCATGACTGAAACAACATCCTCCATTAGGAATTTGGAGGCACAAGTGGGTCAGCTGAGCAAGAAAATTACTGAACTCCATCCTAGTACTCTTCCAAGCAATACAGAAGAGAATCCAAAAGGAGAATGCAAGGCCATTAACATAATCCACATGGCCGAACTAGGAGAGGTGGAAGAGGCAGTGAACGCCACTGAGGAAGACCTCAATGGACGTCCACTGGCCTACAATGAGTTCCCTAATGAGGAACCATGGGAATCTGAGGCTCACACTGAGACAATAGAAATTCCATTGGATTTACTTCTGCCATTCATGAGCTCTGATGAGTATTCTTCCTCTGAAGAGGATGAATATGTCACTAAAGAGCAAGTTGCTAAATACCTTGGAGCAATCATGAAGCTAAATGATAAGTTATTTGGTAATGAGACTTGGGAGGATGAACCCCCTTTGCTCACCAAAGAACTGGATGACTTGTCTAGGCAAAAATTACCTCAAAAGAGACAGGACCCTGGGAAGTTTTCAATACCTTGTGCCATAGGCACCATGACCTTTAAGAAGGCTCTGTGTGACCTAGGGTCAAGCATAAACCTCATGCCTCTCTCTGTAATGAAGAAGCTAGGGATCTTTGAGGTACAAGCTGCAAGAATCTCACTAGAGATGGCAGACAATTCAAGAAAACAAGCTTATGGGCTAGTAGCGGATGTTCTGGTGAAGATTGAAGACCATTACATCCCTGCTGATTTCATAGTCCTAGAGACTGGGAAGTGCATAGATGAATCCATCATCCTTGGCAGACCCTTCCTAGCCACAGCAAAGGCTGTGATTGATGTGGACAGAGGAGAATTGATCATTCAAGTAAATGAAGAATCCTTTGTGTTTAAGGCTCAAGGATATCCCTCTGTCACCATGGAGAGGAAGCATGAAGAGCTTCTCTTAAAACAGAGTCAAACAGAGCCCCCACAATCAAACTCTAAGTTTGGTGTTGGGAGGCCACAACCAAATTCTAAGTTTGGTGTTGAACCCCCACATTCAAACTCTAAGTTTGGTGTTGGGAGGTTCCAACATTGCTCTGAGTATCTGTGAGGCTCCATAAGAGCCCACTGTCAAGCTACTGACATTAAAGAAGCGCTTGCTGGGAGGCAACCCAATGTTATATTTTATCTATTTTCCTTTGTTATTTTATGTTTTCTGTAGGTTGATGATCATGAGAAGTCACAAAATCAATTGAAAAAGCAAAAACAGAATGAAAAATAGAAAGAAAATTAGCACACCCTGAAGGAAGAACCTGCTGGCGTTTAAACACCAGTAAGGGGCAACAAATGGGCATTTAACGCCCAGTCTGGCACCATTCTGGGCGTTTAACGCCAGAAAGGGGCACCAGACTGGCGTTAAACGCAAGGAAAGGGCAAGAAGTTGGCATTAAACGGCAGAAATGGGCACCAGCCCGGCGTTTAACGCCATAATTGGCACAGAGAGCATTTTTGCTCGCCACTTGGTGCATGGATGACTTTTCCTTGACACCTCAGGATCTGTGGACCCCATAGGATCCCCACCTACCCTACCACTCTCTCTCTTCTTCTTCACCTATTCACCAATCACCTCAACCACTCTTTCCCAAAAACCCCTCACCTATCAAATCCCATCTTTCTCTTCACCACTCACATCCATCCTTCATTAAACCCCACCTACCTCACCATTCAAATTTAAACCACTTTCCCTCCCAAACCCACCCTCCCATAGCCGAACCCTACCCCTCTCTCCACCCCTATATAAACCCATCTTCACTCTTTCATTTTCACACACCCTAAACACTACTTCTCCCCCTTTGGCCGAACCACAAAGCCACCTCCATCTCCTCTATTTCTTCATCTTCTACTCTCTTCTTTCTTCTTTTGCTCGAGGACGAGCAAACCTTTTAAGTTTGGTGTGGTAAAACCATTGCTTTTTGTTTTTCCATAACCATTTATGGCATCCAAGGCCGGAGAAACCTCTAGAAAGAGGAAAGGGAAGGCAAAAGCTTTCACCTCCGAGTCATGGGAGATGGAGAGATTCATCTCAAGGGTGCATTAAGACCACTTCTATGAAGTTGTGGCCTTGAAGAAGGTGATCCCTGAGGTCCCTTTCAAACTCAAAAAGAGTGAATATCCGGAGATTCGACATGAGATCCGAAGAAAAGGTTGGGAAGTTCTTACCAACCCTATTCAACAAGTCGAAATCTTAATGGTTCAAGAGTTCTATGCCAATGCATGGATCACCAAGAACCATGATCAAAGTGTGAACCCGGACCCAAAGAATTGGCTTACAACGGTTCGGGGGAAATACTTAGATTTTAGTCCGGAAAATGTAAGGTTGGCATTTAACTTGCCCATGATGCAAGGAGATGAACACCCTTACACTAGAAGGGTCAACTTTGATCAAAGGTTGGACCAAGTCCTCACAGTCATTTGTGAATAGGGCGCCCAATGGAAGAGAGATTCAAGAGGGAAGCCGGTTCAATTGAGAAGGCATGACCTCAAGCCCGTAGCTAGGGGATGGTTGGAGTTTATCCAATGCTCAATCATTCCCACTAGCAACTGGTCTGATGTTACTCTAGACCGGGCCATCATGATTCATAGCATTGGTGCGCGAAATTGTGATCACTACAACTTCGCACAACTAACCAGCAAGTGCACTGGGTCGTCCAAGTAATACCTTACGCGAGTAAGGGTCGATCCCACGGAGATTGTTGGTATGAAGCAAGCTATGGTCATCTTGTAAATCTTAGTCAGGCAGACTCAAATGGATATGGTGGTGAACGAAAATAACATAAAAGATAAAGATAGTGATACTTATGTAATTCATTGGTAGGAACTTCAGATAAGCGTATGAAGATGCTTTTCCCTTCCGTCTCTTTGCTTTCTGGTGCGCGAAATTGTGAACAATACTTTTCACAACTCTCATAATCCCTGGTCATGAACTCCAAAAACTTGGTAGCTCAATACCATGGCATTACACAACTTCGCACAACTAACCAGCAAGTGCACTGGGTCGTCCAAGTAATACCTTACGTGAGTAAGGGTCGATCCCACGGAGATTGTTAGCATTGAAGCAAGCTATGGTCATCTTGTAAATCTTAGTCAGGCAAACTCAAATGTATATGATGATGAACGAAAATAACATAGAAGATAAGGATAGTGATACTTATGTATATCATTGGTGTAAGAGCTTCAGACAAGCGTATGAAGATGCCTTCCCTTCCGTCTCTCTGCTTTCCTACTGTCTTCATCCAATCCTTCTTACTCCTTTCCATGGCAAGCTCGTGTAGGGTTTCACTGTTGTCAGCAGCTACCTCCCATCCTCTCAGTGAAAGCGATTGCATATGTCCTGTCACGGCATAGCGGAATTCAGCTGTCGGTTCTCGGTCAGGCCGGAATAATATCCATCAATACTTTTGTGTCTGTCACTAACGCCCTAGCCTGCTAGGAGTTTGAAGCACGTCACAGTCATTCAGTCATTGAATCCTACTCAGAATACCACAGACAAGGTTAGACCTTCCGGATTCTCTTGAATGCCGTCATCAGTTCTTGCCTATACCACGAAGACTCTGATCTCACGGAATGGTTGGCTCGTTTGTCAGGCGAGCACTCGGTTGTCAGGCGATCAACCATGCATCGTGCAATCAGGAATCCAAGAGATATTCACTAAGCCTCAGATGCTTGTAGAACAAGAATGGTTGTCAGTCACCTTGTTCATGGGTGAGAATGGTGATGGGCGTCAATCATCACCTTCATCATGTTGAAGAACAAGTGATATCTTGGACAAAGAACAAGCGGAATTGAATGGAAGAACAATAGTAATTGCATTAATACTCGAGGTACAGCAGAGCTCCACACCTTAATCTATGGTGTGTAGAAACTCCACCGTTGAAAATACATAAGCATAAGGTCTAGGCATGGCCGAATGGCCAGCCTCCCAAAGGTCTAAGATAGCATAAAACAAAGATAGCTACCAAAAGTCCTCGATGTTTCTATACAATAGTAAAAGGTCCTACTTATAGAAAACTAGTACATAGATGAGTAAATGACATAAAAATCCACTTCCGGGCCCACTTGGTGTGTGCTTGGGCTGAGCAATGAAGCAATTTCGTGTAGAGACTCTCCTTGGAGTTAAACGCCAGCTTTTGTGCCAGTTTGGGCGTTTAACTCCCAATTAGGTGCCAGTTCCGGCGTTTAACGCTGGAATTTCTTGAGGTGACTTTGAACGCCGGTTTGGGCCATCAAATCTTGGGCAAAGTATGGACTATTATATATTGCTGGAAAGCCCAGGATGTCTACTTTCCAACGCCGTTGAGAGCACGCCAATTGGGCTTCTGTAGCTCCAGAAAATCCACTTCGAGTGCAGGGAGGTCAGAATCCAGCAGCATCTGCAGTCCTTTTGAGTCTCTGGATCAGATTTTTGCTCAGGTCCCTCAATTTCAGCCAGAAAATACCTGAAATCACAGAAAAACACACAAACTCATAGTAAAGTCCAGAAAAGTGAATTTCAACTAAAAACTAATAAAAATATACTAAAAACTAACTAAAAGATACTAAAAACATACTAAAAACAATGCCAAAAAGCATACAAATTATCCGCTCATCACAACACCAAACTTAAATTGTTGCTTGTCCCCAAGCAACTGAAAATCAAATAAGATAAAAAGAAGAGAATATGCAATGAACTCCAAAAACATCTATGAAGATCAGTATTAATTAGATGAGCGGGGCTTTTATCTTTTTGCCTCTGAATAGTTTTGGCATCTCACTCTATCCCTTGTAATTCAGAATGATTGGCTTCTTTAGAAACTTAGAATCCGGATAGTGTTATTGATTCTCCTAGTTAAGTATGATGATTCTTGAACACAGCTACTTATTGAGTCTTGGCCGTGGCCCAAAGCACTCTGTCTTCCAGTATTACCACCGGATACATACATGCCACAGACACATAATTGGGTGAACCTTTTCAGATTGTGACTCAGCTTTGCTAAAGTCCCCAATTAGAGGTGTCCAGGGTTCTTAAGCACACTCTTATTTGCCTTGGATCACAACTTTATTTCTTTCTTTTTCTTTTTTTTTTTTCTTTTCGGTTTTTTTTTTCGTTTGCTTCCTTCTTTCTCTTTTTTTTTTGTATTCACTGCTTTTTCTTGCTTCAAGAATCATTTTTAATGATTTTTCAGATCCTCAGTAACATGTCTCCTTTTTCATCATTCTTTCAAGAGCCAACATTCATGAACCACAAGTTCAAAAGACATATGCACTGTTCAAGCATACATTCAAAGAACAAAAGTGTTGCCACCACATCAAAATAATTAAACTATTATAAAATTCAGAATTCATGCAATTCTTTCCTTTTCAATTAAGCACGTTTTTATTCAAGAAAGGTGATGGATTCATAGGACATTCATAACTTTAAGGCATAGACACTAAGACACTAATGATCACAAGACACAAACATGGATAACCATAAGCATAAAAATCGAAAAACAGAAGAATAAAGAACAAGGAAATCAAGGAACGGGTCCACCTTAGTGATGGCGGCTCTTTCTTGCTCTTGAAGATCCTATGGAGTGCTTGAGCTCCTCAATGTCTCTTCCTTGTCTTTGTTGCTCCTCCCTCATGATTCTTTGATCTTCTCTAATTTCATGGAGGAGAATGGAGTGTTCTTGATGCTCCACCCTTAGTTGTCCCATGTTGGAACTCAATTCTCCTAGGGAGGTGTTTAGTTGCTCCCAATAATTTTGTGGAGGAAAGTGCATCCCTTGAGGAATCTCAGGGATCTCATGGTGAGAGGGGTCTCTTGTGTACTCCATCCTTTTCTTGGTGATGGGCTTGTCCTCATCAATGGGGGTATCTCCTTCTATGTCAACTCCAACTGAATAACAGAGGTGACAAATGAGGTGAGGAAAGGTTAATCTTGCCAAAGTGGAGGTCTTGTCCGCCACCTTGTAGAGTTCTTGGGCTATAACCTCATGAACCTCTATTTCTTCTCCAATCATGATGCTATGAATCATGATGGCCCGGTCTATGGTAACTTCGGACCGGTTGCTAGTGGGAATGATTGAGCGTTGTATGAACTCTAACCATCCTCTAGCCACGGGCTTGAGGTCATGCCTTCTCAATTGAACCGGCTTTCCTCTTGAATCTTGCCTCCATTGTGCGCCCTCTTCACATATGGTTGTGAGGACTTGGTCCAACCTTTGATCAAAGTTGACCCTTCTAGTGTAAGGATGCTCATCTCCTTGCATCATAGGTAAGTTGAACGCCACCCTCACACTCTCCGGACTAAAATCCAAGTATTTCCCCCGAACCATAGTGAGATAATTCTTTGGACTCGGGTTCACACTTTGGTCATGGTTCTTTGTGATCCATGCATTGGCATAGAACTCTTGAACCATCAAGATTCTGACTTGTTGAATGGGGTTGGTGAGTACTTCCCAACCTCTTCTTCGGATCTCATGGCGGATCTCCGGATATTCACCCTTTTTGAGTGAAAAGGGGACTTCGGGGATCACCTTCTTCAAGGCCACAACTTCATAGAAGTGGACTTGATGCACCCTTGAGAGGAATCTATCCATCTCCCATGACTCGGAGGTGGAAGCTTTTGCCTTCCCTTTCCTCTTTCTAGAGGTTTCTCCGGCCTTGGATGCCATAAATGTTTATGAAAAAGCAACGCTTTTACCACACCAAACTTAAAATGTTTGCTCGTCCTCGAGCAAAAGAAGAAAGAAGAGAGTAGAAGAAGAAGAAATGAGGAAGAGGGGGAGGGTAGTGGGTTCGGCCAAGAAGGGAAAGAAGGGGTGTTTATGTTGTTTGAAAATGAAGGGTTGAAGAAGGGTATATATAGGAGAGAGGGGGGTAATGGTTCGGCCATTGAGGGTGGGTTTGGGAGGGAAAGTGGTTTGAATTTGAAGGGTGAGGTTGGTGGGGATTTATGAAGGATGGATGTGAGTGGTGAAGAGAAAGATGGGATTTGATGGGTGAAGGGTTTTTGGGGAAGAGGTATTGAGGTGATTGGTGAATGGGGGAAGAAGAGAGAGATTGATGGTGGGGTCCTGTGGGGTCCACAGATCCTGTGGTGTCAAGGAAAAGTCATCCCTGCACCAAATGTTGCTCAAAATCACGTTTTGAGCTGTTTCTGGCGTTAAACGCCGGGCTGGTGCCCATTCCTGGCGTTTAACGCCAGGTTGTTGCCCTTTACTGGCGTTTAACGCCAGTCTGGTGCCCCTTTCTGGCGTTAAACGCCCAAAATGGTGCCAGACTGGGCGTTAAACGCCCAACAGCTAGCATTACTGGCGTTTGGACGCCAGCTTCTTCTCCTCCAGGGTGTGCTGTTTTTCTTCCTGTTTTTCATTCTGTTTTTGCTTTTTTTCATTGTTTTTGTGACTTCTTATGATCATCAACCTACAAAAAAAGATAAAATAACAAAAGAAAATAGTTAACTATAAAACATTGGGTTGCCTCCCAACAAGCGCTTCTTTAATGTCATTAGCTTGACAGAGGACTCTCATGGAGCCTCAGAGATACTCAGAACCGTGTTGGAACCTCCCAACACCAAACTTAGAGTTTGAATGTGGGGGTTCAACACCAAACTTAGAGTTTGGTTGTGGCCTCCCAACACCAAACTTAGAGTTTGACTGTGGGGGCTCTGCTTGGCTCTGTTTTGAGAGAAGCTCTTCATGCTTCCTCTCCATGATGATAGAGGGATGTCCTTGGGCCTTAAACACCAAGGATTCTTCATTCACTTGAATGATCAACTCTCCTCTATCAACATCAATCACAGCCTTTGCTGTGGCTAGGAAGGGTCTGCCAAGGATGATGGATTCATCCATGCACTTCCCAGTCTCTAGGACTATGAAGTCAGTAGGAATGTAATGGTCTTCAATCTTCACCAAAACATTCTCTACAAGTCCATGAGCTTGTTTTCTTGAATTGTTTGCCATCTCTAATGAGATTCTTGCAGCTTGCACCTCAAAGATCCCTAATTTCTCCATTACAGAGAGGGGCATGAGGTTTACACTGACCCTAAGTCACACAAGGCCTTCTTGAAGGTCATGGTGCCTATGGTACAAGGTATAGAAAACTTCCCAGGATCCTGCCTCTTTTGAGGCAGTTTCTGCCTAGACAAGTCATCCAGTCTTTGGTGAGCAAAGGTGGTTCATCCTCCCAAGTCTCATTTCCAAATAACTTGTCATTTAGCTTCATGATTGCTCCAAGGTATTTAGCAACTTGCTCTTCAGTGACATACTCATCCTCTTCAGAGGAAGAATACTCATCAGACCTCATGAATGGCAGAAGTAAGTCCAATGGAATCTCTATGGTCTCATTTAGAGCCTCAGATTCCATTGTAACTCAGAGGAGATTGGTACACGCCCACTGAGGTCTTCCTCAGTGGCGTCCTCCTCCTCTCTTTCCTCTCATATTCGGCCATGTCTATGGCTTTGCACTCTCCTTTGGATTTTCTTCTGTATTACTTGGGAGAGTGCTAGGAGGGAGTTCAGTAACTTTCTTGCTCAGCTGACCCACTTGTCCTTCCAAATTTCTGATGGAGGACCTTGTTTCATTCATGAAACTTTGAGTGGTCTTATTAGATCAGAGACCATTGTTGCTAAGTCAGAAGTATTCTGCTTAGAACTCTCTGTCTGTTGCTGAGAAGATGATGGAAAAGGCTTGCTATTGCTAAACCTGTTTCTTCCACCATTATTGTTATTGAAACCTTGTTGAGGTCTCTCTTGATTCTTCCATGAGTGATTTGGGTGATTTCTCCATGAAGAATTATAGGTGTTTCCATAGGGTTCTCCTAGGTAATTCACCTCTTCCATGGAAGGGTTCTCAGGATCATAAGCTTCTTCCTCAGATGAAGCATCCTTAGTACTGTTGGTGCATTTTGCATTCCAGACAGACTTTGAGAAATCAAATTGACTTGTTGAGTCAATATCTTGTTCTGAGCCAATATGGCATTCAGAGTGTCAATCTCAAGAACTCCTTTCTTCTGACTAGTCCCATTGTTCACAGGATTTCTTTCAGAAGTGTACATGAATTGGTTATTTGCAACTATTTCAATCAATTCTTGAGCTTCTGCAGGCGTCTTCAGATGAAGAGATCCTCCAGCAGAGCTATCCAAAGACATCTTGGATAGTTCAGAGAGACCATCATAGAAAATACCTATGATGCTCCATTCAGAAAGCATGTCTGAAGGACATCTTCTGATTAATTGTTTGTATCTTTCCCAAGCTTCATAGAGGGATTCTCCATCCTTCTGTCTGAAGGTTTGGACTTCCACTCTAAGCTTACTCCATCTTTGTGGTGGAAAGAACTTTGCCAAGAAGGCATTGACTAGCTTTTCCCAAGAGTCCAGGCTTTCTTTGGGTTGAGAATCCAACCATATTCTAGCTCTGTCTCTTACAGCAAAAGGGAATAGCATCAGCCTATAGACCTCAGGGTTAACCCCATTAGTCTTGCTGTGTCACAGATTTGCAAGAATTCAGCTAAAACTGATGAGGATCTTCCATTGGAAGTCCATGGAACTTGCAATTCTGTTGCATTAGAGAAACTAATGAGGCTTAAGCTCAAAGTTGTTTGCTCCAATGGCAGGGATAGAGATGCTTCTCCCATAGAAATCAGGAGTAGGTGCAGTGAAGTCACCCAGCACCTTCCTTGCATTGTTGGCATTGTTGTTGTTTTCGGCTGCCATGTGTTCTTCTTCCTTGAAGAATTCGGTCAGGTCCTCTAAAGAGAGTTGTGCTTTGGCTTCTCTTAGCTTTCTCTTCAGGGTCCTCTCAGGTTCAGGGTCAGCTTCAACAAGAATGCCTTGTCTCTGCTCCTGCTCATGAAAGAGAAGAGAAAAAGAAAATGTGGAATCCTCTATGTCACAGTATAGAGATTCCTTGGAATGTCAGAGGAAAAGAGAAATAGAAAGAAGAAGGAGAAGAAGAATTCGAACTTTAATTAGATAAGGTTCGAATGTGCATTTAGAAGGAGTGGTACTCCATAAATAGAAGGATGTGGGAAGGAGGAAGAGATTTTTCGAAAATTCATTTAAAAGATTTTGAAAACATTTTGAAATTTTGATTGATAATTTTCGAAAATTAAAAGTGAAAAAGAAATCAAGTGATTATTGAAAAAGATTTGAAATTAGAAGTCAAAAAAGATTTGATTGAAAACTATTTTGAAAAAGATGAGGTTAAAAAGATTTAATTGAAAAGTTATGGTTTTAAAAAGATGTGATTGAGAAGATATGATTTGAAAACAATTTGAAAAGATATGATTTGAAAACAATTTGAAAAGATATGATTTGAAAATTAATGACTTGCCTAACAAGAAAAGATATGATTCAAACATAAAACCTTTCTTAATAGAAAAGGCAAAAAATGTTCAATCAAATCATTAATTGTTAGTAAGTATCTTTGAAAAAGGAAAGAAATTGATTTTGAAAACATTTGATTGAAAAGATATGATTTGAAAAAGATTTGGTTTTGAAAAACTTTGAAAACTTGAAAAAAAATTGATTTGAAAACAAAATCTTCCCCCTAGCACCATCCTGGCGTTAAACGCCCAGAATGGTATACATTCTGGCGTTTAACGCCCAAAATGCTACCTCTTTGGGCGTTAAACGCCCAACCAGGTGCCCTGGCTGGCGTTTAAACGCCAGTCTGCCTTCTTCACTGGGCATTTTTGAATGCTCAGCTTTTTCTGTATAATTCCTCTGCAGTATGTTCTGAATCTTCAATTCTTTGTATCATTGACTTGAAAAGACACAAATTAAAAATATTTTTGGATTTTTAATAATCAAAATGCAACAGGAATCAATTAACAATGCATGCAAGACACCAAACTTAGCAGTTTGTGTACTACTGACACTACATGAGACACATAAACACTCAAGCCAAAAGAATTCAAAGATCAAAACAAAGAACTATATGCATGGATTCGAAAAATATAACAAAAACATGCATTTGACACCAGACTTAAGATGAGACTCTAGACTCAAACAAGAAACATCAAATATTTTTGGTTTTTATGAATTTGCAATTTATTTTTTTGTGTTTTTCGAAAATTAAGTGGAAAAAGATATCAAAATTCTTAATAAGAATTCCAGGAATCAGTACAATGCTAGTCTAAGACTCCGGTCCAGGAATTAGACATGGCTTCACAGCCAGCCAAGCTTTCAAGGAAAGCTTCGGTCCAAAACACTAGACATGACCAAAGGTCAGCCAAATCTTAGCAGATCACTGCTCCAAGAGCAAAATTGATGAGAATCAACACGCTCCTGTGGTGATAGGTTGAAACCTCGGTCCAATCAGATTAGACATGGCTTCTCAGCCAGCCAGATTTCAACAAATCATCATGAAACTCTAGAATTCATCTTCAAGAATTTCGAAAAAAAAAAAATACCTAATCTAAGCAACAAGATGAACCGTCAGTTGTTGTCCAAACTGAACAATCCCAGGCATTGTTACCAAAAGCTTGCTCAAAACTTGAACAATCCCCGCAACGGCGCCAAAAACTTGGTGCTGTTGCCGGATTTTGGCACTGATGTTACCGGACAAGAGCTTGCTCAACTTGAACAATCCCCGGCAACGGCGCCAAAAACTTGGTGCGCGAAATTGTGAACAATACTTTTCACAACTCTCATAATCCCTGGTCATGAACTCCAAAAACTTGGTAGCTCATACCATGGCATTACACAACTTCGCACAACTAACCAGCAAGTGCACTGGGTCGTCCAAGTAATACCTACGTGAGTAAGGGTCGATCCCACGGAGATTGTTAGCATTGAAGCAAGCGCTATGGTCATCTTGTAAATCTTAGTCAGGCAAACTCAAATGTATATGATGATGAACGAAAATAAACATAGAAGAAGGATAGTGATACTTATGTATATCATGGTGTAAGAGCTTCAGACAAGCGTATGAAGATGCCTTCCCTTCCGTCTCTCTGCTTTCCTACTGTCTTCATCCAATCGTCTTACTCCTTCCATGGCAAGCTCGTGTAGGGTTTCACTGTTGTCAGCATCTACCTCCCATCTCTCAGTGAAAGCGATTGCATATGTCCTGTCACGGCATAGCGGAATTCAGCTGTCGGTTCTCGGTCAGGCCGGAATAATATCCATCGATACTTTTGCGTCTGTCACTAACGCCCTAGCCTGCTAGGAGTTGAAGCACGTCACAGTCATTCAGTCATTGAATCCTACTCAGAATACCACAGACAAGGTTAGACCTTCCGGATTCTCTTGAATGCCGCCATCAGTTCTTGCCTATACACGAAGACTCTAATCTCATGGAATGGTTGGCGTTTGTCAGGCGAGCACTCGGTTGTCAGGCGATCAACCATGCATCGTGCAATCAGGAATCCAGAGATATTCACTAAGCCTCAGATGCTTGTAGAACAAGAATGGTTGTCAGTCACCTTGTTCATGGGTGAGAATGGTGATGGGCGTCAATCATCACCTTCATCATGTTGAAGAACAAGTGATATCTTGGACAAAGAAACAAGCATTGAATGGAAGAACAATAGTAATTGCATTAATACTCGAGGTACAGCAGAGCTCCACACCTTAATCTATGGTGTGTAGAAACTCCACCGTTGAAAATACATAAGCATAAGGTCTAGGCATGGCCGAATGGCCAGCCTCCCAAAGGTCTAAGATAGCATAAAAAAAGATAGCTACCAAAAGTCCTCGATGTTTCTATACAATAGTAAAAGGTCCTACTTATAGAAAACTAGTACATAGATGAGTAAATGACATAAAAATCCACTTCCGGGCCCACTTGGTGTGTGCTTGGGCTGAGCAATGAAGCAATTTCGTGTAGAGACTCTCCTTGGAGTTAAACGCCAGCTTTTGTGCCAGTTTGGGCGTTTACTCCCAATTAGGTGCCAGTTCCGGCGTTTAACGCTGGAATTTCTTGAGGTGACTTTGAACGCCGGTTTGGGCCATCAAATCTTGGGCAAAGTATGGACTTATTATATTGCTGGGAAAGCCCAGGATGTCTACTTTCCAACGCCGTTGAGAGCGCGCCAATTGAGCTTCTGTAGCTCCAGAAAATCCACTTCGAGTGCAGGGAGATCAGAATCCAGCAGCATCTGCAGTCCTTTTGAGTCTCTGGATCAGATTTTTGCTCAGGTCCCTCAATTTCAGCCAGAAAATACCTGAAATCACAGAAAAACACACAAACTCATAGTAAAGTCCAGAAAAGTGAATTTTAACTAAAAACTAATAAAAATATACTAAAAACTAACTAAAAGATACTAAAAACATACTAAAAACAATGCCAAAAAACATACAAATTATCCGCTCATCACTTTCCTACTGTCTTCATCCAATCCTTCTTACTCCTTTCCATGGCAAGCTCGTGTAGGGTTTCACCGTTGTCAATGGCTACCTCCCATCCTCTCAGTGAAAGCGATTGGCATATGCCCTGTCACGGCATAGCGGAATTCAGCTGTCGGTTCTCGGTCAGGCCGGAATAATATCCATTGATACTTTTGCGTCTGTCACTAACGCCCGCCTGCTAGGAGTTTGAAGCACGTCACAGTCATTCATCATTGAATCCTACTCAGAATACCACAGACAAGGTTAGACCTTCCGGATTCTCTTGAATGCTGCCATCAGGTCCTGCCTATACCACGAAGATTCCGATTAAGAATCCAAGAGATATTCACTAAAGCCTTGGTTGCTTGTAGAACAAAAGTGGTTGTCAGTCACCTTGTTCATATGTGAGAATGATGATGAGTGTCACGGATCATCACATTCATCAAGTTGAAGAACAAGTGATATCTTAGAACAAGAACAAGCGGAATTGAATGGAAGAACAATAGTAATTGCATTAATACTCGAGGTACAGCAGAGCTCCACACCTTAATCTATGGTGTGTAGAAACTCCACCGTTGAAAATACATAAGCATAAGGTCTAGGCATGGCCGTGAGGCCAGCCTCCCAATGATCAAAGAACAAGATGTCCAGAGATGAAAATACAATAGTAAAAGGTCCTATATATAGAGAACTAGTAGCCTAGGGTGTACAGAGATGAGTAAATGACATAAAAATCCACTTCCGGGCCCACTTGGTGTGTGCTTGGGCTGAGCAATGAAGCATTTTCGTGTAGAGACTCTCCTTGGAGTTAAACGCCAGCTTTTATGCCAGTTTGGGCGTTTAACTCCCATTTGGGTGCCAGTTCCAGCGTTTAACGCTGGGATTTTTTGAGGTGACTTTGAACGCCGGTTTGGGCCATAAAATCTTGAGCAAAGTATAGACTATCATATATTGCTGGAAAGCCCAGGATGTCTACTTTCCAACGCCGTTGAGAGCGCGCCAATTGGGCTTCTGTAGCTCCAGAAAATCCACTTCGAGTGCAGGGAGGTCAGAATCCAACAGCATCTGCAGTCCTTTTGAGTCTCTGGATCAGATTTTTGCTCAGATCCCTCAATTTCAGCCAGAAAACACCTGAAATCACAGAAAAACACACAAACTCATAGTAAATTCCAGAAAAGTGAATTTTAACTAAAAACTAATAAAAATATAATAAAAACTCAACTAAAACTACCAAAAACATACTAAAAACAATGCCAAAAAGCGTACAAATTATCCGCTCATCACAACACCAA